>NC_133663.1:32727200-32983073 GCF_037893015.1 Macrotis lagotis | reverse complement strand
AGCTAAACTCCTCTAAAAAGACTGTCTATTGTAGGTACCTTCTCCATTTCTGCTCTCACTTGCTTCTTAACCCCTTACCATATGGTTTTCAATCTTCTAATTCAACTGAAATGGCTCTCTCCAAAGTTACCAGTGACCTTAGTTGCCATCCATCCAATGCTCTTTTCTCAGTCTCTATCGCTGAGATTTCCTCCTTTCCTTTACTGGACCCTCCTCCAGATCACTCATTCCCTCAGGGTTCCCTCAGGGTTCTCCCTCTACACTACTTCACCAAGTAATTCCATCAGCTTCTATGAGTTCGGTTGCCATCTCTATGCCGATGATTCTCAAACCTTCATTTCTTGCCCCAATCTTTTGGATGACATCACCTCTCCAACTGCTTTTCAGATATCTCAAAGTAAATGTCCACTAGATAATTTAAACTCAATATGCCCAAAACAGAACTCATTATCTTTCCCCTTTAAACACTCCCCCTCCTACCTTTCTGTTACTCTAACACCATCTTCCCAGTCCCTGGACTCACAATCTGGATCCCTCACCTCCATATTCAAGTTGTGGCCAAGGCCCTGTGGATTTCACCTTTGCAACATCCCCCCAATCCCCCCTTCCCTCCTTGGATATGTCTGTATCCTGGTGAAGTCTCTTATCACTCCACATCTTGATTATTGCAATAACCTGCTTACAGTCTCTTCACCTGCCAATCTATTCAGCCAAAAAGATGATTTTCCTAAAGTGCAGGTCTGATCATGCCACCCCCCCTTCAATAAACTTTGATGGATCCCTCTTACTTCCAGGAGAAAAATACAAAATGCTAACCTTTCCAATCCTCTTACACCTTATTTCCTAACACAGAGTCTCTGATCCAGTGGCACTGGCCTCCTGGCTATTCCATGAACAGATCATGCCATCTTTCTCTCCCAGGCCTGGAATACTTTCTCTCTTCCACTCCAACTATGGTCCTTAATGACTTTTTTTAAGTCCAGTTAAAACATGATCTTTTATAGGAAGCCTTCCCCAATCCCTCTTAATTCCAGATCCTTCCCTCTGTTAATTATTTTGTATTCATACTGTATGTATTTACATGTTATCTCTTCCATTAGATTGTAAGCTCCTTGAGGGCAGGGAGTATCTTTTGCCTATATTTGCATCCCCAGTATCTAGTAGAGTATCTGTCATATAGTGGGTCCTTAATAAATGTTTATCAAATGATTGATTGGTTGATTGAAATATTGTTTATCTAGAACACAAATTCTTCTCTTCTCTTCTCTTCTCTTCTCTTCTCTTCTCTTCTCTTCTCTTCTCTTCTCTTCTCTTCTCTTCTCTTCTCTTCTCTTCTCTTCTCTTCTCTTCTCTTCTCTTCTCTTCTCTTCTCTTCTCTTCTCTTCTCTTCTCTTCTCTTCTCTGGTTTTTGCCTGGCAAACGGGGTTAAGTGACTTGCCCAAGGCCACACAGTTAGGTAGTTATTAATTGTCTGAGGTCTGATTTGAACTCAGGTCCTCCTGACTCCAGGGTCAGTGCTCTATCCACTGCGCCATCTAGCCGCCCTGCCTAGGGCACAAATTCTTAACTTTTTTTTTTTTTTACATCATGGACTCCTTTGACAATCCAATGAAGCCCATCAGAATGTTTTTGAACGAGTAAAATAAAAAATATAGGACAAGAAATGAAATAAACTCTCTTGAAATACAGTTATCAAAATATTTTTCAAAAAAACAAGTTCATGGGCTCTAGGTTAAGAATTCCTAGTCTAGTAAACAAGAGTTTCAAAACAAAAATCTAATTTCCAGTGACTCCTAAAGGGGGAGGTTTGCTCCCAGGTTATACATCATGGTTCGGTGTTTTCCCATCAGTTCTGGAAATACAAAAACTATGCCCAAATGAATAGCAAATAAATCCTTTTATCCCAGCAAAACAAACAAATCAGAGAAGCTTTACAGATTAGGATACACTAGAAAATACACAGAGTACATGCACATTAAATGGGAGTGAAATGTGGTTTCAGCTTAAGCAAGAAACAGACCACAGTATCATTCAAGAGAAGTTTCCTGAAATCTTTAGGGTGATAGCCTGGAGATCAGGGATACATTTAACCAACTTCACCTATACTTTTTTTCAAAGCCTCTGTGTGTGTGTGTGTGTGTGTGTGTGTGTTTGTGTATTTCTGTTGTGTGTCTCTGTCTCTGTCTCTGTCTCTTTGATTCTCTCTTTCTAACTCTGTCTGTCTCTCACATACACACACACATACATATACTCTGTGCATGTGTCTCTGTCTCTCTCCACTGTGTTGGTATCTCTGTCTGTCTCTGTGTCTTTTTATCTCTGTCTATCTGTCTGTCTCTTTTTTATTGGTCTCCATATCCTAAAAGAAAGAAAAGATTTTCCTCTTTAAAAGGTGATACCAAATCCATTCCTTATGTATCATATCATGGTCATCATTTTCTCCACCAGATTAGAGTCATGAATTTGTAGCAAGTCAGACTTGACGTGAGTATTTACATGTTGTTCAGTTATTTTTTAAAATTATTCCTCACACATTGTGACCCTATTTGGTTTTTTTTTTGGCAGAGATATTGGAGTGGTTTTCCATTTCCTTCTCTAGTTCATTTGACAGATGAAGAAACTGAGAGAAATAGGGTTAAGTGACTTTTCCAAGGTCATACAACCAGTAAATGTGGATGGATTTGAGGCTGGAT
Source organism: Macrotis lagotis (assembly GCF_037893015.1). Taxonomy (NCBI): domain Eukaryota; kingdom Metazoa; phylum Chordata; class Mammalia; order Peramelemorphia; family Peramelidae; genus Macrotis; species Macrotis lagotis. The sequence goes on along the minus strand of NC_133663.1, from coordinate 32,980,380 downwards.
TTGAACTCAGGAAGCTAAGTCTTTCAGTCTCCAGGACTGGCATTCTATCCACTGAATGCAAGGTCACTACATTTGGCATTCAAGAACCAAGATCTATATGTTAATTAAGGTACCCTACCCTCTGTGAATTTGGGCAAGACATTCAGCTTCTCTCATTTCCTCATCTAAGAAAGCATTTTTATCTAAGAGCACATGATGAGTAAGTAACCCAATGTACATTCAAATCTGAGTCTTCTTCATTCCAAATCCATTTGGTATCATACCATGATAGTATATTTGTATGTATCAAGGTAGTGGAGGATTTTGGGGTGGGGAAAGGAGAAGAGGCAGAGAGCAGTCTTTCAATGGTTTCAATTCTGTTTTTCCCACCTCCTTTGCCTCCCCAAAGTTAAGAAGGTGTTATGCAAGAAGAAATGGGTGCTAGGAATTTGGGGCTTATGCAACTTGGGACTTGCTTGGAAAACCACTTCATATATTATAAGTTCTTATAATATATTATAAGTTATAAATATATAACTTTTCCATTTCAAACCCTTCCTGAAAGGGCAGTACCCTGGATTGAGGACCTCATGTGACTGGCAGTGGATGAGCAACAGGAGCATAGATTGTGTGTTGGAAGGAGCCTCCTAAGTCATCTAGTGATAATCCCTTTTTTCTAATTGAATTCAAATTCAGACTCTGGTAGGTCTTTTTTAGTCTACTGATATGTTCACCCTCTTGAAGATTTCTCAAGTTTTTCTTTTCTTCACTCCTAAATTTGTTCCTTTGCATTTCCTAATACACTAACTCTATAAATGAATAATATGTAAACAAATAAACTTTCACATAGTAGTTAGTGAACTTTCTATCAACCTCAGGCAGTAGTGGGTTTGTCTTAGGAGTATTGGTAAATGTTTAACAACTGACACTCTGGGGGGAAAATGTAAACACTTTTATGCTTCATCTTCATTATTTATATGTTCTCCATCACTTTTTTAAGTCTACACAATCCATAAAAATGATAAATCAACCTTTGAATTATATTTGAAGATTTTCAAGGCTCTTTATTTATCTTGACTTTAACTAGCTTCTCGAGAGCCAGTTCAAGTTGGTAAACCCTTAGGTCTTTCTCAATGGAAAATTCTTTTTTATTTTTTAAATTTTTTTTTGCAAGGCAATGGGGTTAAGTGGCGTGCCCATGGCCACACAGCTAGGTAATTATCAAGTGTCTGAGGTCGGATTTGAACTCAGGTATTCTTGACTCCAGGGCCCGTGCTCTATCCACTTAGCCACGTAGCAGCCCCTCAATGGAAACTTCTGGACAGAAGCAGGATTACCACATGGTTATTTATTGTAGAAGGACTTCTTGGTCTGGTAGGAACTGGGCTAGATATTGCTGGAAGTCTTTCCAAAATCTGAAAAATCATTGATTATATGAAATGGGAATCATTGAAGTATTTTTGAGCAGTATAGTGCTTTTAATAACATTTTTATCACCTTTAAGTTTTGAATATAGTTAGTATCATTGGAGGTAGGTGCTAGTATTATCCTATTTTATGGATGAGGAAACTGAGGCAAAGAGAAGCTAAGTAAATTGCCAAGGGTCATAAGTTAGTAGGCAGAATTCAAATTCCAAGTCCAATATTATAAAATGTAATATCAAATAATAAATATTATAAATTGCTCTATAAACAAAGTGCCATGTAAACGAGTTAACATTCTGTGGGATCTATTGGAGTAGAAAGTACCTGTAATCTAGAAGGTCAACTTGGAAGCTCTTGATGTTTGTTATTTCTGAAAGAAGACCATGACATCAGGGAGGTGATACTATGACATATAAGTGAATTGGATTTGAATTGGGGGGGCAGTGCTAAGTCACCAGTCTCACTTTCTCCTCCAGGCCCAATGCTAAAAAGCATTCTATGGTAATCAGCATTATGGGATAACTGATGCCTTTGGATCAGAGCAACTGGAGATGGCCCTGAATGTGAAGCTATCAGTTAAGTGACTTACTCAAGGTTACACAGCTAGTAAGAGTTCAGTGTCTGAGGTTGGACTTGAACTCAGATCCTCCTGATTGCAGGGTTGGTGCTCTATCCAATGTAACATCTAACTGCCCCAAACAGTTCTCCCAAGGAAGCTCTTAGAGTGATCCAAGAATGTTGTACTGAGATCCTGTCCTAGTATAGTGTCAATGGCAACAGAGGAAAAAGAGAACAATTAGAGGAAATTTTAGGAGGAAAACCCACCAGGATGAGGTAACTTCAAATCAGCAAACATTTATTTAATCCTCATGATTTACAAAGTATTGTATTAATTGGTTGTGGAGGATGAAAAGAATAATGAATGAAAGGTGACTTGATGGCAATGAGCTCAGAGGGTATGGCCACTCAGAAAGACAGAGGTGTCAAGCTAGAGGAGAGCTGTCTTGGAAGGGAAAGATGAAATGTTTAATTTTAATTTTACTGTTCGAGACAATGGTGGCATATTTGTAAAGAAGGAATAATGATAGCACCTCTCTCACAGGGCTATTGTGAAAATGATGTGAGATAATATGAAGTGAACTGAGCAAACCTTAGACACTTGCAGATGGGGAAACTCTTCTAATCATTAATAATAATTATCTCTAAATAGACAACATTTGGTAGTTTTCCAGATGTAAATAGATGTTCCAGGGTTTCAGTGTTCGGGTTTGATTATGTTTTTGAAAGACATCATGAGTTGCAAGAATTGATGCTACTGTTGCTGACAACAAATGTTTAAGACTTTCAAAACACTTTTCAACAATTATCTCCTTTTAATCCGTCAAAACCTTATGAAATTGGTACTATCATTATTATTATCATAATTACAAATGAATAAAATGAAATTGAGGAAAGCTAAATGACTTGCCCAGAGTGGTATAAGTATTTGAGATGGCATTTGAATTTAGGTATTCTTGACTCTAAGGGAAATGCTATCCATTATGCTGTTATCCATTTTATGATGATTTTTAAATATTTTTATTTATGTCATTTCACTTTTAAAATTTTTTTTTGGTTTTTGCAAGGCAATGGGATTAAGTGACTTGCTCAAGGTCACACAGCTAGGTCATTATTAAGTCTCAGGTCGTCCCAAATCCAGTTAGTGCTTTATCCACTGAGCCATCTAGTTGCTACCTAGTTGCCCCCCCCCATTTCACTTTCAAGTCAATGATCTTCAGAGAACCTAGAAAAAAACAAGAAATTATAGTGTTTTTTAAAAAGCTGTTGGACATATTTTTATTCTTTCTCAGAGGGATCACAGATTTTTGGCAGATCTCCTTATTTTGGGACAACATTAGATAGCATTCTACGGTAATCAGCATTATGGGATAACTGATGCCTTTGTCATTTTTAAAAATGAAAACTTTCTAATCTATATCATATAAGAGGATTATCATTTATCTATTAAGGAACTTTAGCCTTCTTTATTCTTGCTCACAACCCCCAAACCCAAGACGCTCCTTCCCATTTGTTTGGGGGGGTGGTGGAGTGAACCAGGCAGAGCTCACTGGAGGTGACTGTCTGGTGTCTTCCTCAGAATCACCCTCATTCTCATCTCTCCACTTCTGAGACTTTACTCACCACTCACTCTACCTTACAGTCTTAAAAGGACATACATTTATTTCTTCTCCCAAACCTTCAAAAACAAGACACCAAACCTTCCTTGGACAAACCATCCCATTTTAAGAACATCTTATGTTTTGTTTCTGCAAATGCCAATGGGACCTGATGGAAAGAATTCTGGTTTTGGAGTCAGAAAACTTGAGTTCAAATCCTGGATCACTCCTTGGCAGTTTCTCTTAGCCTCTCTTTCTGATCTATCCAACATGAGAGTTCATTTAGGTCCCAGCTAGCTCTCAATCAATCAACAATTCAGTGGTTCTATGTCTTGGTAAAGACCGCATGGCATTATTGACTCAAAGTTAGACAGGCCCTTAAAGATCATCTATCCAGTGGCGTCAAACTGGAATAGAAATGAAGACCACTAGACTGTCCATAAAAGAATCACTGAGCATACATTTACTTAGAAAACCACATATTCCATTATTTATGTTTTGTTGTACTTTTATTTATTGTGTTAAATATATCTGAATTATATTTTAATGTAGTTTGGGCACACTTGGGAGTGTTGCAGCCCGGGGGGGGGGGGGGTCACTGTTTGATACTTCTGATCTAGTTCAGACTTTTTGTAGATGATGAAAGAACCTGAGACCCAGAGATGTAAAGCTTGTGAGGTTCTCCTATAACACTCTTAGTCCTCTTTGGAGTGAATTGGTGTGAAACTTTGGAGTGAATTGGTGTGAAATTTCTCATCTCTCTATCTAGAATAATTCTAAACATTTTTCATTTCATGGAACCCTTTGGCAGATCTCTTCACAGTATTATGGTATTTGTTTGTTTATGTCTTTTGCAAAGCAATGGGGTTAAGTGACTTGCCCAAGGTCACACGACTAGGTCGTTATTAGTTGTCTGAGGCTGAATTTGAACTCACGTGCTTGTAGAAGGAAAGTGAAAGTGAAGGACTGTGTTAAAAATCTTAGCCTTAAATTGGAAAAATGCCTTGAAGGATTTGGAAAAAAAACAACAAACCATGTATACTGAGAAAAACAACAACATTTAAGTGTGAAAGGAGAAAAATCCCTCTACACATGTTGGCAATTTATTCTTTTAATTAAATTAAATTTATTTTTTGTTGCATTTTAATTGCTGATCTGTCTTCCTATCTCCATTCTTCCCTGTCCATCCCACACTGGAGAAGGCCATCATTAGACACAGATGCACACATATGTAAAACCATACTATGCATACTTCAATTTATTAGCTCTTTCTCTGGAGTTAGATAGCATTTTCCTTCATAGGTCCTTTGTCGCTAATTTGAATATTTATAATACTCAGAATAGCTTATTCTTCAAACAGTATTGTTGTAACTGTACACAGTGTTCTCTTAGATCTGCTCATTTTTCTCTTCATTACCTCTTGCAAATCTTTCCATATGTTTCTAAAATCAACTTGTTCACCATTTCTGCCAACAGAGTAGTAGTCTAGCAAATCATATTCCACCCTTTGTTTAGCTAATCCTTAATTGATAGGTACCCCCTCAATTTCTAGGCAGTTAATTTCATTAAAGATTTTATTTATTTTGAGTTTTACATTTTTCTCCCTAATCTTACTTCTCTCCCCCCACCCCACACAGAAACCTATTTGCCCGTCTTTACATTGTTGCCATGTTGTACATTGATCCAAATTGAGTGTGATGAGAGAGAAATCGTATCCTTCAGGAAGAGACAAAAAGTATGAGTGATAGCAAGATCAGACAATAAGATATCAGCTTTTTTTTTCTAAATTAAGGGAAATAGTCCTTGGACTTTGCTTAAATTCCACAGTTCTTTATCTGGATACGGATGGTATTCTCCATTGCAGACAGTCCAAAATAGTTCCTGATTGTTGCACTGATGGAATGAGCAAGTCCATCAAGGTTGATCATCACCCCCATGTTACTGTTAGGGTGTACAGTGTTTTTCTGGTTCTGCTTATCTTGCTCAGCATCAGTTCATGCAAATCCCTCCAGGTTTCCCTGAAATCCCATCCCTCCTGGTTTCTAATAAAACAATAGGGTTCCATGACATACATATACCACAGTTTGCTAAGCCATTCCCCAACTGAAAGACATTTACTTGATTTCCAATTCTTTGCCACCACAAACAGGGCTGCTATGAATATTTTTGTACAGGTGATGTTTTTACCCTTTTTCATCATCTCTTCAGGGTATAGACCCAGTAGTGGTATTGCTGGATCAAAGGGTATGTTCATTTTTTGTTGCCCTTTGGGCGTAGTTCCAAATTTCTCTCCAGAAAGGTTGGATGACTTCACAGCTCCACCAGCAATGTATTAGTGTCCCACAGGCAATTCATTTCAGAAGAAAAATAAAAGATTGTAAGGGAAGAAGAGCCTTAAAGATTAAAATATTAAAAATCCTTTTGTTCTCCCATTGAAGGAAAAGGCCTCAGGATCTCTCCCACAATGTGGGGGGAGGATCTTAAATTTAATCGAAGATTAATAATTCTTCTCTCTCCTCATTCAAAGGAAAGGACTTCAATTGGGGTTGCTTACAGAAGAGGAGAACTTTGATGTCCTTAATGAAGGAAAAGACCTAAAGAAAAATCAGTACACCAAAGTAAAGGTCTTTCACTGATTTGATTGGCAGAATAGGGGAGAGCTAAAACTTAATTTCTATTTAATTTACATTAACAATCAATGAATAAACAGTAGGAAAAATGAGCCAACACATAAACAAATTGAAAGAGGACTTTTAAATCTTAGGAATACCATTACAAAAATCCAGAAGAGACTATCTCAAAACTACCTATAATCAAAACTTCAAATTAAAAAAAAAAACAAACATAAAACTTGTCCATATGAACACATAGAAAAAAATGAGAATTTTAAAAAGTTTTTTGATTTAAGGCAATGGGGTTAAGTGACTTGCCCAAGGTCACACAGCTAGGTAATTGAGGCTAGGTATCTGAGGCCGGATTTGAATTCAGGTCCTTCTGACTCCAGGACCAGTGCTCTATCTGCTGCATTACCTAGCTGCCTCCCTAAAAAGATTTATATAAAAATAGATGAAAGTTATAGAAGAGAGAATAAAAAAAATCAGCACCTTAAAAGAAAAGGTACAAAACATAGTACTAAAATATTCCCCAAAATTCAAAATGGACCAAAGGGAAAGTAATGATTGAAGGAAATAGCAAAATTTTTTAAAATAAAGTCAAAAGAATGAGAAAAAAATGGAAAATGTAAGATATGACATATCACAAACAGCTGAACTAGAAAACAATTCAAGAAAAAATAACAAGAATCAAAGGATTATCTGCTATCAATGACCCAAAAAACCCTCCAAAACAAAACAGAATACAACTTGGATACAATATTTCAAGAAGTCATTAAAAAGTCTTAAAATATGTGTTCAATAAATGCTTATTTTAAAGAAAATGAGATGAGATATTAGAAAATATTGTGGTTGTAGTCAAAGAAGTACTTAGAGGCAATTCTACATCTCTAAATATGGAGACAGACAGATAGAGAAAAGAGAGCAACACAGGGAGACAGACAGAGACAGAGATAGAGACAGAAAGACTGAAACAGAGAGAAACAGAGAGACAGATTTATGATGGGGAATTTTAAACTTCAAAAAAATTCTGAGATGACTAGAAAGGACAATAATCATTGTTGGAAGGGATGTGGGAAATCTGGGACACTAATACATTGTTGGCGGAGCTGTGAACTCCTCTAACCTTTCTGGAGAGAAATTTGGAACTACACCCAAAGGGCAACAAAAATGAGCATATTTGATCCAGCAATATCACTACTGGGTCTATACCCTGAAGAGATGATGAAAAAGGGTAAAAACATCACTTGTACAAAAATATTCATAGCAGCCCTGTTTGTGGTGGCAAAGAATTGGAAATCAAGTAAATGTCCTTCAGTTGGGGAATGGCTTAGGAAACTGTGGTATAGGTATGTCATGGAACACTTTTGTTCTATTAGAAACCAGGAGGGATGGGAATTCAGGGAAGCCTGGAGGGATTTGCATGGACTGATGCTGAGTGAGATGAGCAGAACCAGAAGAACATTGGACACCCTAACAGCAACATGAGGGTGATGATCAACCTTGATAGACTTGCTCATTCCATCAGTGTAACAACCAGGGGCAATTTAGGGCTGTCTACAATGGAGAATACCATCTGTATCCAGAGAAAGAACTGTGGAATTTGAACAAAGACCAAAGACCATTACCTTTAATTTAGAAAATAGCTGATATCTTATTGTCTAATTCTGCTATCTCTTATACTTTATGTTTCTTCCTTAAGGATATGATTTCTCTCTCATCACATTCAATTTGGATCAATGCATACCATGGAAACAATGTAAAGACTGGCAAATTGCCTTCTGTGTGTGGGGGGAAGCAAGAATGAGGGGAAAAATTATAAAACTCAAAATAAATAAAATCTTTCTAAATTAAAAAAATACTGAAAATCTAAAATGAAATTAACAAAATTCATCTATAAAATTATTGTATTAATAAAGAAAACTAAAGTGTTCGGTGGAAAAGAGTAAAACAAACTAATACCTAATTGGATTAAAATGGAGAAAGAGGAAAACCAAATTACCAATATCAAAATATGAATAAAGAGAATTCACAATGAATGAAGAAATAGATATTAGCAGAAATTATATTGCCCAACTATATGCTTATATGTCAGCAATGTAAATGAAATAAATATTTGTAAAATATGAAAGGAACAAAACAAGAAATAGAAAATTTAACTCAATTTCAAGAGAAAAAATTGAAAAAAGTCATGAATGAACTTCCAAAGGAAAAAACTCTAGGACCAGATAGATTCACAAGTGAATTCTATAAACCATTAAAAAAAAAACTCAATTAATTCTGATATTAAGTAAATTGCAAAAATATCAGAAAAGATATTACCAAATTCTTTCTAAGAAATGCCATATGGGGCAGCTAGGTGGCACAGTGGATAGAGCACTGGCCCTGGAGTCAGGAGGACCTGAGTTCAAATCTAGCCTCAGACACTTAATAATTACCTAGCTGTGTGGCTTTGGATAAGCCACTTAACCCCACTGCTTTGCAAAAAAAAATGCCATAAGGGGCAGCTAGGTGGCACAGTGGATAGAGCACCAACCCTGGAGTCAGGAGGACCTGAGTTCAAGTGCAGCCTCAGACACTTAATAATCACCTAGCTGTGTGACCTTGGGCTAGTCACTTAATCCCATTGCCTTAAATAAATAAAAAAACTGAAAAATGAAAAAAACTGTCAAAGATATGGTCTTGATATAAGCCAAGGAGAATCACAACAGAAAAGGAAAGTTATGGGCCAATATCCTATGTAAAATGGGGATAAAGGGATATAGGTCAAGAATGAACCATAGAAATCATCTATGAAATAAATCCTCACCTTAGAGAAAAGCATTTGACATGACATAGTAGCATCATTTTGGATATGATTGAGGATGTGTGGGTAGGGTGAGATGACTGTTTGATGACATCTGATCTGGTTGAATGACTGACTGTGCCCCCAAAGGTAGTTATTAATGAATCAAAACCATATTGAAGGGAAGATTTTAATAGAATATCCTTGGCTTTTTCTATTTAATATTTATATCAATGACTTGGTTGAAGGCACACTGGTACACTTGAGTGACAAAAAAGTAATCAGCTTCATTGAAATTCAAAAGCTCATTAAAAGGCTTGGTCATGAGGGGGAATATAATAAAAGAAAACTGACAAAAGATAAATGTAAAGTCTCACATAGAGGTTCAAATAATCACCTTCTCAAGTACAAAATGGAGAAGGCATAGCTAGATAAGCCGTTCATCTAAAAATGACCTGGGGAAGGAAGTTGGGAAAGTATCAGAGTGTAAGCTTCGTCAATAGTAGGACTTGGCAGCCACACAATTTTCATGGAATCTGAGACCAAATGAGAAGAATGTGATGTCCAGGCAGTATGGCATGGTAGAGAGAGCATTAGTCTTGCAAACAGGAAGAGTTGAATATAATTCTTAAATCTGAACAATTCCCTAAATCTATCAGTCTTTTATACAGTTCTCTAAGTTTATAAATTGCAAGCAAAACATTGATCTATGTTGATAGAGCCCATCTTGTACTCCCCTACATGAAAAGAAATCACAACTTCAATCATCATCTTTTATAGTACTTAATAAAAGGGGGTGGCTAGGTGGCGCAGTGGATAGAGCACCAGCCCTGGAATCAGGAGTACCTGGGTTCAAATGTGGTCTCAAACACTTAATAATTACCTAGCTGTGTGGCCTTGGGCAAGCCACTTAACCCCATTTGCCTAGCAAAAACCTAAAAAAAAAAAAAGAATGTATACTACTCAATAAAAGATAGGTGTTGTACAATGCCCTGGAAAGACCCAACCTGAGCAGACCTAGGTGTGACATTTTATTTTAAAGCATTTGGTTACCCAGTCTCAAAAAAAAATCTGATAATGATAATTTAGACTAATTGCAATTCCTGAATGCAAATCCACTCAATTCCATTGGGTGAATCAGAAAAGAAACAATACTGTGGAATAAAGAATAGTTTCCCCTCTGGATGACTTTGAAAAGTCAATTCATTGAATCCCAGTAAGAAAACCATAGAAACCGTTTACTGCTGGAAGAGAAATGTTCCCAAAGTCTCAGAGGTTTTTAAGGCACTGGGGTGGTATCTGATGCAAAGTCCTCTAGCACCTGAACCAGGATTCTTGTTTATTGGTCTCTAGAAGGCAAAACTAGAAGGAAAATGGAAGTAAGTGGTTCAGATGACTAGATGAATACTGTGATCCCTACCCATTCTGAGATTCTGCCACACAGAGACCCAGAAAGATTAAATAATTTGCCTAAGGTTACATATTAGCCCAGATGATTTTAATTTTATTTAATTTTAATTTAATTTTAACTGATGGGCTTTTGCACTAGTGCTAATGTATCTTTATTTATATTGTGCTACCTGTCATTTGATTCTATGAAACCTCTGTAATGCAATTCTATGAAGATGCAGTAAATGACTGGTTGATTTAAAAAATCAACTTTATTTAAATTTTGAATTAAATTAAATATTTTATATTATATTAATATAATTAATAAATATATATATAAATTAAATTTATATTTTGATTATATTTACAGAAGAAAAATTATCTCACTCTCATTGGCACAAAATTCACATCCTGAAATAACTTACAACATATATCCAAAAACATAAGTCACATAATACCATCATTTTTCCTGAGGTTATTACTAAAACAGCTAGTTGAATAGAGAGGGATTTGACCAAATTATTTTATTAGCCTCATGTAAACCAAACTTCCCCTCCTGATTTTCACAAAAAGACAAATTTAATTTTATAATTGTATTTTGTCAGTTTATGTATACATATAAATAAATTATTTATATTCTGTTTTGCTTTAGTGGAAGTTACTGTAAACATTTTTAAACTAGGTAGAAATTTCTGGTTAAGATGCTGGCATTAAAAAAGTCACAGGGGGTCCAATTCTCCTTTATACATCCCACCAAAGATCCCAGGACAAAAAAGACTATCAGAAGCCTTCAGGGTCCCTCTACCAGGGAAGTCAGAGTGAGCACAAGCAAATAATCTAGAAACCTGACAGTACTTGGACTAGAGGTAATCCTAAAATAAGTGAAGCCTGGGGCATGCTATCTTGGGATACGGGCAAATGGAAGGAAAATTCAAAGCATTTTGATGGCTTTGACGAGAGGCATGAGGAAAGGAATAGAGAATGCTCTGATGATAACACATCAGGAGACCTGAAGTCTACATCACTTTGACCTGAGATGTTTTGGGGGGCTCTGTGTCATCCTCAACTCCAATGGTCTAGGGAAATCTGGAACCTGTCAGCATCCTAAATATTGATGATGTAACTCAGAGTTGAATATCAGGGGAAGGAGTCCAGATATTTAAAGGCAGAATTAAATATGACAGACTTCTCTAGTCTAGAGTATGTAAAAGGGTGCAGAAGTGGTCTGGCAAAATTCTTAAATCAGAAATTGAGATGGGATAAATGAGTAAACAAAAAAAGACATTGATTGAATATTATAAATAAATATTACTATGAGTCAAGATCTTTCTGAGAAGTACTTCCAAGAGAAGAAAATAATTTGACAGCATTTATAAGCAGAGCCTCAGAGAAAAAAATAGCTGAGATGTAAAGATTTACAAAAGTCCTTAGAAGAAATGAAGCAATAAATAAAAAATGAAAATGTAAGTGAAATAAGAGTTCTGGAGGAAAGTATTCAAAGGAGAATAAATGGTGTAGAACAGGGCAGTAAATTTTATCCAACTATGAACTTTACATAAATTAGGTAAAACTAAACAGAAACCAATGATTCCATATGACAATAGGTAATATTAGAGCAAAATATAAAGTTTGAAAAACAGTTTTTAAAAATATCAGGTATCTGATATCAAAAACAACTGACCTGGAAAGCAGATTAAGGAGAAATGATGCCAAAATCATTAGACTTCCTAAAAACCATGACCAAGCAAAAAAACATATTTTAAAGTATAAATGAAAACTGGTCATGTTTCTTAGAATCAGAGAGTAAAGTGAAACTACAAAGAATATGCTTGTTACTTTCTTTAAAAAAAAAAGAAAGAAATGTCCTGGGAACATCATAACCAAAATCTTTGATCAAACAAAAAAATATTTCAGGTAGTCATAAAGAAACTTTTCAAATACCAGGGAACCACACTGAGGACCACAGAAGACCTGGCAGCTACCATTATGCAGAAGAAGAAAAATCTTGGGTTGCAATATTCCAAAAGGCAAAAGATAAAAGCTTGTCACAAAACTAGCTTTCTCTGAAAGACAAGGGTAATACTCTAGGGGAAAATGGCTCTGCACTGTTACAGAAGATTTTGGATCATTCCAGGTGAAAGATCAGAGTGGAGGAGATGCTTTGAAATGCAAACACAGAAGTTAAGAAAAATCTAGTTAGGCATGCATATTTGATCGATAGGAACTGATGATGAAATGCTAATATTTTAACTCGAGGAGAAGAAGCAAGTTCCTAAAAAAATCCCAAGATCTTCAAAGATCACAGAGGAAATTAAATGACTTCCTCTTTTTTAAGGCTTTGCTTTGTTTTGTTTTAGTTTTATGATTTTAGGAGAAGAAAGAGCAAAAATTATGCTGAGAAATAAAGAATAAGAGAGAATGTGAGAAGAACAAACAAACATTGAGAAAGGGATGCAAAAGGCATATCATGCAAACTTCACTCTTATTAGACCTAAACAAAAGAGAATTAACACTAGCACATAAACTCAAAGTTTGGTGTAGAGATACATTAAACTCAGGAGAGAAACTGATTATAGGGAAAGGGTTGAGGGAGGTTTAAGGAGAAAATGGAATCAGAGAGGGAATAGTCAAACAAAACAAGATTGAGGTTCAGAGTGTAAATCAGAAAAAAGGGATTAAAAGAAAGTAAAAATCAGTGTTCAAATTCTGTGCGAAGAAAAGAAAGGAGAAGCAGTCTTTTGGAAGGAAATTGTTTTAATTACAGATCATTAATGTTCATCAAATTCCTTCTTTTTTATCACCATCTTTGTTAAGGAGGAATGTTGGGGATAAAAAGGAAGAAAAATAATAGGATCTGATGGAGGGAAAAACACAGTAATATTTACTAACATGAATGGGATGAATTGATCCATAAAACAAAAGAAAAGTATATTATGCTTAAAGATAATGAAATAATTTTGATTTTCTCTCTATATATACATATTATATATATATATGTTAATAGTTATAGTAATTCTGTAATTAAAGGAAGCATTTATCAAATTATGAGAATGGGCAGTAGAACCATAGCAAATGAGATATCAGTATACCCCTTTCAGACCTAGATAAATCTTAAAAAAAAGTAAGAAAGAATTCAGAGATCTGAATAACATTTTGGGAAACCTAGACAAGGAGTATACACATTTCTCAGATGTGCATGACAATTTTATAGAAAATATGTATTAGCACATTAACATCAACATTGTGAATTGATCAACTTTGATGGATGCAGTTCCTCTCAGCAGTTTATAGATCAAGGACAACCCTGGGAGACCTTTTATGCAAATTCAGAGGAAAACAAAACCTCACAGAATCTGAATGTATACTATGTTCACTTTTAAAACTTCTCTTACGTTTTTTCTTTCTACCTCATGGCTTGCTTTCTTCCCCCTTAGTCCCAATTTCTAAAATGACTAAAATGATGTTAAAATGTATGTGCACAACTTTTTTTTCTTTTTTCTTTTTTCATTTTAGGTTTTTGCAAGGCAAATGGGGTTAAGTGACTTTCCCAAGGCCACACAGCTAGGTAATTATTAAGTGTGTGAGGCCTTATTTGAACTCAGATTCTCCTGACTCCAGGGCCAGTGCTCTATCCACTGTGCCACCTAGCCACCATTATATGTACAACTTTTACCACACTGTTTGTTACCAAAGGGAGGTGAGAGGGAAGGGAGGGAGGTAGAAAAATGCGGTAGTTGAAAAACTGCCATAACATGTAATGGGAAAAATAAAATTAAATATCAATTAAAAAAAGAAACTATGTATTAGGATATGAAAATCCCATAAATAAATGCAAAAAAGCAGAACTAATGCACATGGACTTTTTTTTCACATAACTATAAGAATTACAATCATTTAAAGACATTTGAAGAAAGTATTCAAACTTAGATGGAGACCAAATAATTTAATTCGAAAGAACTGGTAGATAAAAAACCAGAACAATAAATCAAACAATAAATCACAGAAGCAACAAATAACTTAATTGAGGAAATTGACAACAATGAGATAACATTTCAAATACAATAAAAACAATCCTTAGGGGCAAGCTTTATATCACTAAACACTTTCATGAACAAAAAGGATTTTAAAAAACAGATCGATGATTTGACCATGCTGTAAAAAAAACCCCAACAAAACAATGAATCAAAAAAAAAACCCTAACCTTCAAATTAGAAATTCTAAAAATCAAAAAAGAGATTAACAAAACAACCCCCCCAAAACCTCAACTCATTAAATTGGTAGTACTATGAGCTGTTTTTTCTCAAAAAAAAAACCCAACCTAATAAAATAACCAAATTACTAGCTTACTTGATTTTTTTTTTGAAGACTGGGTCTCCTTATCTTTCTAGGCTGGAAATTCAAGGATTACTAATAGACCCAAGCCCACTATGATTTTGAACTGTTCTCTTTCTGGGATCATAACTGTTTTACCCCTCACAAGATAAAGGGATGTCCCTCTTACATTCCAGGGAAATTAAACCTAATTTTAATGCCTAATTAGCTTAACCTTCTTGGCTCAAAATTCTTGGGTTCAAAAATTACACTAACTGTAGCATTCCAACAATCTAAGAAGATAAGTGCCAATATGTACAGTAGCTAGTTTGATATTTAAAAGATAAAGGAAAATTAAATTATCAATATAAAATAAAAATGAATTTCCAATAAATTAAGATAAAGAAAATGATTTCAATTTGTTTTGTCCTATTATAAGCTAATAACTATTCACAAATGAATGAATAATAATTTATATAAAATAAAAAATCAGATTAACATAAAACTAGAGTCTCTGACAATCTCAAAAAAAGATTAAAATTACATAAATTCATTCACAATGAATAAAGAAGGACCAGGCTAATTTGCAAGGCAATTCCATCAAACTAGCAAAGAACAATACATTCCAACTATCTGCAACACCGGCAAAGGAAGGGATCATACCAAAGGATCATACCTATTGCACAAATGCAGCCTCTATATCTAAATAAGAAACACATCAGAGAAAATAAAATCATAGGTCAAAAATCTTTAATGAATATCAAAGCAAAAGTATTTTATAAAATATCAGCAAAATGCTCTAGGAATATGTTTAAAAAGTTATATACTATGATCAGATTGGATTTATACCAGGAATGCCAAATTAGTTCAATATTAGTAAATAAATTTTTTTAAATCACAGGATTATCTCAGCAGATAAAGAAAAAGCTATTGACAAAATATAAGATCCATTTTTATTGTAAAAAATTACTAAGAAATAGTGGCAGTGATTAGAGGCCCTGGAGCAAGGAGGTCCTGAGTTTAAATTAGACCTCAGACACTTACTAGCTATGTGATCCTAGGCAAATCACTTAATCCCAAATGCCTCACAAAAAAATGCTAAGAAGCAGAAGAAAAAAAAATGGACTTTTCCTTAATAGGGTAAATAATAGCCCTCTTAAACCAAGGACTGCATTATAAGTACTGAAGGAATACTAGATGTCCTTCCAATAAGATAGAGGGCAAGGAGATAAAGAACGGGGAGTTTGAAGCAAATACATTCTTTCTCCCCACTATTATTTGTTATAGTGCCATAACTGTTAGCTTCATTGATAAGATAAGAAAAAGAAATTGAGAGAAGAAGCAGTGACATTAAAATAAATTTTGTTGTTAGAATATATCAGTGAAACTGAGTAGGAAGACAAGAGCCAGAAGAAAACAAACATAGTGTTTAATAAACCCCCAAACCACAAATTCTGAGCTAAGTGCTCATTATTAAACAAAAAACACTGAGAAAACTGGAAAGAAATCTGTAAGACTTTAGGCTTAGACCAGCACCTCACACCTTATACCACAATAAGGAACAAATTAATACAGGACTTAGGTATACAAAAACACATCAGAAACATGGAGAAGATCTTGGAAAGAAATTCCTTTCAAAATGATGGACAGAGGAAGAGTTCTTGGCCAAATAAGGGATAGAGAAGAGGTTAGGAGATAAAAGACCAGTTTTGATTCTGCAATACTTTAAAATGTTTGCATATGTCACATCAATGCTGCAGCTACCTGGGTAAAAATACTGGTGGCAAGTTTTTCTGATAAATATATATATACACACACACACACACACACAAATAATTCAAATGTATAAGAACAAGAGCAATTTCCTAATAATAAATAATTGTTCCATGATATGAACATGCAGTTTTTAAGGAAAGAAGTTAAGATAGGTTCCACCTTGAATCCATCAGATGGACAAAAATGGAAAATGATGATTGTTGGAGGGAATGTCAGAAGAAATAATGCATACTCATTTATTGTTGATGGAGTTTTCAATTGGGTCCAGCTTATTTGGGATCTATATTCAAAAAGTCATCAGATTGTGCATACACTTTGACCTAACCAGCTACTTCTACTAGAATATACTCCAAAGAGAACAAAGAAAAAGAAAAATGACTCATCTGTACAAAGAAAAGGAAGCAAAATGTGTGAAAAATAGAAGTTCAGAGGGACATACAAACAGAACAACTTTTAAACTGTTTCTTTATTAAATACGTGTTTAAAATATAAGTTGTATATAATAGAAGTCTCAGTTTCATACATAATCCTCCTATATTTTTATTATAAAAATTTTCATTTTTTTGGAATTTGTTAAATTAAGAAAAAAAATTTAAATGAAAATTATATTTTGGGCTTTGTCTTTGGGCTTTGCCTTTTTCTTGTCTTTTTCTACCTAAAGAGTAGCTGAAGAGGCCCTGAAGTTTGGTATTTATATTCTTTGGAAGAAATACAGAGCTCTAGAGTCTAGAAATGTTTGTAGTGTACCTTTTATCTTGGATTAATTCTATATAATTTCTCTTCCTTTCTGCCACTTACTTCACCCCAACCCATCTGCCACCTCCTCGACTTGTAGAAAGTCTATGATTTCATTGTTAGCAAATTGTTGACAATCAGAACTGTAACTAACACAGAATTATTGGTATTTTGCCCAAAGATGCTGATATTTGGAAGTTTGGATGGGGAAGATTGTACTCTTGTCATTTGGTTCTCAGGTGAGTCCTCACCTAGCCTCAGGCTGCCATTCCTCCCAGGATCTTTTGCCATCATGTCCCTCTCTTAGTTCTCCAGCCCTCATCTCTGTTCTGCCATGTTGGACATTTTTAGGTGACACTGTGGATAGTGTGCTGACCATGAAGGCAGGAAGAAGCGAATTAAAAAATTCACTTAGTATCTGTGTGGCCCTGGGCAACTCAGTTCAACCTGTTTGTCTCATTTATAAAATGAACTAGAAAAGGAAATAGCAATCATTTTAGTATCTTTGCCAAGAAAACCTCCAGTGGAGACATGAAGAGTCCGACATGACTAAAATGAATGAAAAACAACGTGTCCATAATGGTGGTTTCTGGCCTTTCCTTAAGTAACCTCCAAGTCTCTGTCTCTCCCCTGGTCCTTCCCATTTCAGCTCTATCTAAACCAGGTACAGTAATTCCTAGTTACAGATCTGATGCACCAAAAGTGATTTGGGGATAAACATAAAAAAAGACATGACAGGCAAGATAAATCAGCCATGAAAGAAAGGCAAAAAAAAAATCCCCTTTTGGTAAACACTTTCAATGTGGTTATTTTATTTTGTAACTTTTCAGTGACTATCCAGACATATTTTTCTTTTAAAAAGATCTAATTTTAATATTTATGGATATGTGGAGGTTTCACAGTTGGATTGAATATCATATATTTCAATTTGGAAATGCCATCTACTTGGAAGTGTGGAATAAAAATTTTCTTCCTGGAAATATTCAGATTGTTTCCTAAATTTCTGTGGACTGTTTTGCTCTCTAAAGGGATTATGACACAGTTTCATGTTACCTTAGTAAAATGATTTAAAGATGTGGTTTTAAAAAACCGCATTGATTATACATTGTCTATTATAGCCACTGAATAAAGATGAAGGTTTTAATTATGGGAATTAATCAGTTTTTCAAGTTGGTTTCCTATGCCATTATTTTTAATTTATAAATTACAATATCTTTTAAGCTATGCAAACTTGAAGCTTTTATATTATGTATATAAACAATATATTCCCATCCTCATATTTAGGTTACTGACATTGACACCAGTTAATGCATCTTGGAGGGTCTTGAAGGCATATCTAGAAATACATGCAGGATAAAATTCTAAATGTTCTGGAAGAAACTAATCCCTAAAGCCATTCATTTAAGTGAGTATACATAATATATGCAAATATGCAAAGGGATAATAATAAACTCTAGATTTTTTAAAAAATGATGAAACTCACTATTATATTTTCCAGACTCTTTCATACTTTAATTTTTATTTATTATTTTTAAACAATTAATTTTATTTTATTTCTTCTCCAATATATATAAAGAATTTTTTAACATTTGTTTTTAAAATTTTGAGTTCCAAATGCTTTACCTCTCTATCTCCCTTTCCCCTCTTTGAGCAGATAAGCATTTTAATATGGATTATAACTATAATCTATAGCTTACACTATATTATTACACTATGATCTATAGAGAATCCTAACAGATTATATTATAATGTTTTTGCATGTGCAGTCTTGCAAAACATTTCCAAATTAACTAATATGAAAGAAAACACAGACACAAAAATACAAGGACAATAAAATTTTTAAAAAAGTTATGTTTTGATTTGTATTCAGCCTCCATTATTTTTTTCCTCTGGACATGGATAACATTTTCTATCAGAAGTCCTTTGGAATTATCTTGGATCATTGTATTGTTGAGAATAGCTGAGTCATTCATACTTGATCATCCTACATAATGCTGTCACTGTGTACAATGATCTCTTAGTTCTGACCTCTTTACTTTGTCTTTTCTATGTTTTTTCTAAAAGTATCCTGTTCATCATTTCTTAAAGCACAAAACGATTCCACAATTTGTTGAACCATTCCCAA
This sequence comes from Macrotis lagotis, assembly GCF_037893015.1. NCBI lineage: Eukaryota > Metazoa > Chordata > Mammalia > Peramelemorphia > Peramelidae > Macrotis > Macrotis lagotis. Next base: position 32,961,088 of record NC_133663.1, on the reverse strand, counting down.
ATGAGGGGAATCTCCTCAATTTTCAGTTCTTTGCCACCACAAAAAGTCTGCTATAAATGTTTTTAAAACTATAGATCCTTTTCCTTTGATGTCTTTGGGATACAGATCTAAAAGTAGTATGCCGAGTCAAAGGGCATAGTTTTTTAGCCCTCATGATTGAGTTTTTGATTCAATATTAGGTACTAGAAATACAAAAATGAATAAAAACCAGTCCCTGCTCTCAAGGAATCTTGCTTGGATTTAGTAGGAAGATAAACATGTTCGACAGATCATTGGTACAGACAGAAGAAATAAATAAGGATCTGGAAAATGGATCAAAAGCATACCACAGAGATATGATAAAAGATTGATGGGGAACATCTGTTATGTTATGTTGCTGGAACTCTCAGCTAAAATACTGAATAGTAAAGGACTTTACCATCTGCCATCAAGCACTGTAAGAACCAATAAGGGGGCCAGCATGTTCTAGATCCAGTTCACAGGAGTCTGAATCCAGCCTCAGACACCTGTCTCTTACTAACTCAGTGACCTTGGGCAAGTCACTTAACCCTGATTACCTCACATCCAGGGCCATCTCCAGTCATCCTGCTTGCTATCTGGTCCCTGGACCCAGATGGCTCCAGAGGAGAAAGTGAGGCTGGTGAGACTTGGCACAGATCCCCTCAACTCAAATCCAATTTATGTGCTTGTCATGACAGGGCCTCCGTGATGTCATGGTCTTCTTGGAAAATTAAAGACAAACATCATCAGAGTGAAAATGTTGGAAGCCCTTGGGGAAAGTAAATGCTCCTTTTTCTTGTTTGTAGGAGATGAGGAAGGGAAATCCAAGAACAATCTAAAACACACAGAAGATTGGAGAGAGCAAATTTCAAAGATTTCAGAGATTAGGTTGGATCTTCTGGAATACATTTTTTAAAAGAATTGTACAAATTGTCCCTCTGGAAAAAATGGAGGCACTTGAGAACAGATAGTCTTTACTTGTTAATTTATATCCTTACCACCTAGAAGAGTGTCTGTCACATAGTAGGGTGCATTGATTATTATTTATTGTTATTGATTGCTGTTAGCCAAGGAAGGATGAAAAATTATTGATAATAAAATTTTGAGTACACAGAAACAATTTTGATGGAGAGGAAAGCAGGAGTTATGTGAGACTGATATGGATGCACAGATTTAGATATTTTTAAAAAAGGCTGGAAACAATCATTATTGATTAGAGAAATGCAAATTAAAACACCTATGAGATACCACCTCTCACCACAGATTGGCTAAGATGACAAAAAAAAGGAAAATGATCAATCTTGGAGAGGATGTGGGAACATTGAGACATTAGTGCATTGTTGATGGAGTTGTGAACTAATCCAGACATTCTGGAGAGCAATCTGGAGAGCAATATTCCCAAAGAGCAATAAAATTGATCATACCTTTTGACCCAGCGATATCAATCCTAGGCCTATAACCCAAAGAAATCATAGAAATCAGGAAAAGTATCACATGCTTAAAAATATTTATAGTAACTCTTTTGTGATGGCAAAGAATTGGAAATTGAGGGGATACCCATCAAATGGGGAAATGGATGAACAAATTATAGTATATGAATGCTATGTAGTATTAACGTTCTATAAGAAACCATGAGTGGTCAGACTTTAGAGAAGCATGGAAAGAATTACATGAACTGATACTGAATGAAGGGAGCAGAACCAAGAGAACATTACACACACTAACAATAATATTGTGAGTTGATCAACTTTTATGGATATAACTCCTCTCAGCAGTTCAAAGATCAAGGACAACCCTGGGAGAACAGTTATGGTCAATGCCTTCCACATCGAGAGGGAATTTTTAAAAAATCTCATATCTTTCCTTTCTATCTCATGGTCTTCATTTTTCGCCTTAGTCCTAATTCCTCTTATACAAAATGACAAATATATAAATATGTCATATACAAATGTACATGAACAACTTTTACTAGACTTGTACCTAGAGGAGGGGAGAGGGAAGGGAGGTTGGTAGGAAAAAAATAAAAGGAAGGTGAGAGAGAATAAATAGAAAAAAATGTGACTTGAGTCTGTTTACATAGTACTAGAAGTGCTAAAAAATTCAGAATGAGCTGAGGCTAGCGAGAAAAGAGGGAAAATCAAAGAAGATACATACTAATGTTTGTTGGGGGAGGGGGAGAGAACGTTATGGCGATAACCAACAATAGATAAAACATAGAATGTTTTCCTTATCATTTTGCTTGTTTTGTCTGCATTGGAGAGTGACTTTTGAACTAGAAAGAACACAACCAAAATGCTTAATAGGGAGCTGATGTCTAAGATAAATAAATGGTAAGAGAACATTGGCTGCTAATACTGAACCCCAATTATGTCACTCAGAAGAATTATATGTGTAATGGGAATCTAACACAGACATAAATCCCATCATCTTACTCTGATGGCAGCTGAGAAAATGGCTTCTGGGAAAACTGAGATGACTTATAAGGGAAGTACCTCGAAGAGACTGCAGAACATGCATAGATACCCGTTATTTAACTGGTTCCAGCTGGTTGGCTCAATAATTGTTAGGAGTCTTTGGGATTGGCTGCAGAGCCAGAATTATTAGCATCATCATTAAAAGGCTTGGGACTTTCTCTCTCTAAAGTCATTCTACCCCCCCCCCCCCAACAAGTTTCCCTTGATCTTTTATTTTTCTCTTTATCATTATAGGTTCAGGGAGTGGAATCTCCAACCAAAGGGGAGTGAGCCACAGGAATTCAGGAGTTTGGATCCAGGTCAGGTGTTGTAGCCAACCCAGTACTGATGCCTAGAGATCTAGTGGGATATCTTTGCAAGTAACTTCTGGGAATAAAGTCCCAGGATAATTCAGAAATTAAGCCACATTTGGACATGAATTCATGGGAGTTCAGTTTTGAAGCCACTGTCCCAAAGATCAAAGTGGTATAAGAGAATATACTTTGGAGATATTAGGGGAAAATGTTTATACATTCTATCTTTGAAGTAAATGTCTGGAAAAGTTAATCAATATTAAGTGATTAAATGAAACTGGGATGGTAGTTATTGCCCACTTCCAAATGGGAAAGGAAAATAAACAGTTTGAACCTGAGTTACAACTCTTAGGATATCCTGGATCCCCAAGGGAAGGGAAGGTGTAAAAGGATTGGCCCTGGGAACACAGCACCAGAGTGAATGTTAAATATGATTGGATGCAGAAAGAACTGATATCTGTATTTGTTGAACCTTTGTAAAGTTCTGGAGAACATGGGAGGTAACACAAGACTAAAGAAAGTCAATTGTTTCAAAAATGTCAAGGAATGGGTTCACCAAGTGTGGTTAGTTACTTCATGGAGGAAAGACTAGTTTCTCTCCTTAAAAACAAGTCAAGTAACCATTCTAGAGACTTAATTTATCCATGGGAATAAAGTCTGCACCATTCCCATGATGCCTGGTCACCTAAAGTCATAAAAATCTCAATCCACAAGGACTAAGGACCCTTAGGTTTAATGATTCCTTTCTGCTATGAGAGACAACATACCTTCCTATTTGGATCTTCTCTCTCTCTCTCTCTCTCTCTCTCTCTGGAGATTAGGGGAAGATACCTTCACTGCAACCAATGCTACATTGATTATCCTCTCCAGGATATTAAGTGAATTCCTTTTGTTAAATGACCTATGATCTATAAGTGTCTCCTTTAGTTCCAGTCCAAATCCTGAACTCTACTTATTTGAGTTAGAATTAGGCCAGGAAAATTCTAGAACGTAACATTAAAGTGATGGTTTGTGAATATTAGAGAAATGTCACAAAGAACCAATATTGCTCTTTATTAGGTAGGTGCCACATCATGGAAAAGATAACAAAAGGTGGAAATGGTCAGTTTTTGAGGGGCTTCAGAAATTTTGGCCCAGAAGTATCTAAGTTGGTTAGTGAGGTCTGACCAATGGTCTAACCATTCTGAAAAGTAGTTTGGATTGTGCAATGAAAGGGATTAAAATGTCCTCAGCCTTTGAAAGATGAGATATATATCTTTTTGTTTTGTTTTGTTTTTTTGCAAGGCAATGGGGTTAAGTGGCTTGCCCAAGGCCACACAGCTAGGTAATTATTAAGTGCCTGAGGCTGGATTTGAACTCAGGGACTCCTGACTCCAGGGCCAGTACTCTATCCCCTGTGCCACCTAGCTGCCCCAAGATGAAATATATCTTAAGAGGGTCAAAGACAAAAGTCTTTTACTGTCAACAATAATGTATTCATAGTAGCACTTTTTATTATAGCAAAGTCCTGGAAACAAAGTTGCTATCCCTTGATAATATAGCTAAAATAAATTTTAGTATATGCATGTAATGAAATATTACTAAACCTTGAGAAACAATGATTATGAATTTTTTAGAGAAGCATAAGAAGATTTGTATTAGTGGATGAAGAATGAGATAAGCAGAACCAGGCAGCAATACACATAATGACTTCAATAATGTAAATGCAAAACAATGAAAATAAAATAAATAACACTAGGTAAGTATATTGAATTTGTTTTTCCCTAAGGGGAAAAATTGAGAAAATCTCTCCTAGGTTGGGCAGTTAGATGGTGCCACAGGGGATAGAGCATCAGACCTGGAGTCAGGAAGACTCATGTTCCTGAGTATGTATCTGGCCTCAGATATCTACAAGCTGTGTGACCTTTTGTGAGTTAACTGGTTTGCCTCAGTTTTTTTCATCTGTAAAATTAGCCAAAGAAGAAAATGGCAACTCCCTGCCAAGAAAACCCCAAAGAGGGTCACAAAGAGTCATACAGACCAAAACAACTAAATAACAACAAAAGATGGACAAAGATCTCTTCTCATTTTGAAATCTGTAATGGGCAGGGCAACCAGAGCTTTCCTTTATTGGACTAAAATTTTATCTCATTCACAAATCTGAGAGTTCCTCAGTTCTTTTGCATTTTATCCTCTATCTTAACCTGTATAGATTGGGATAACTCATATAAGTAAATCGTGGAATATCCCCCCCCCCCCCAGTTTCTATTTCCTTTTTGCTTGGATGAATGTTTCTGCTTGGTATCCATAATTGACTTTTGTTGTTGTCATTGTTCAGTCATGTCTGACTCTTTATGACTTTCTTGGTAAAGATAATAGCATGATTTACTATTTTCTTCTCCAGTGAATTAAGAGAGAGGTTAAGTGACTGTCCTAAGGTCACATAGCTAGTTAAATGTCTGGGACCAGGTTTGAATTTAGGTCATCCTGACCTCAGCCCAGAATCTGACCTGACTATGTCAACACACCATTGATTTATCTTTTGTCTTGTGTGTAAAAATGATTTGATAGGAGGGAATTAAACTGATTGAGAATGAGGACTCCTTTCAACACCCCAGCTCTCTCTTTCACTAGCCTCCTGCTCCAGAGATCCCTTGGGCAATTTGTGGGGAGACAGAGGATTGCTAGTCTGACCTCTTATTTCTAGTATAGGAGTGCTCAGACCTCTTCCCACTCCACAATGGGAGGGTCACCTGGTGACCTCCTCAGACCCCAGTCTTGCTCTCTGACCTTCTCTCTTTTTATCTCATATCTCCTCAGAGTGCCATATTCTCCTCACTGAGATGACAAGCTGTCCTGTTATTTCATTTTTAATAAAAATGTTATTAGCCCCCAATCCACTAAACCACAGTTCTCCACCATTTTTCCTTCTTGGAATCATCTCCCTTCATTTTGCAGACAAGAAAGTGAATCTCAGAGGTTAAGTGACTTGCTCAGTATAGAGAAGGTTGATGCAGGATTCAAATTCAGATGTTTTTAATTCAAATTCATTGTACTTCCTAGAATTACACTCTTGCCTCTTTCTAGGATTCTTTTCCCTCCCCTCAACTCTTTGGCCTCTCTCTCCTTTTCCTTATCAGCATCTGTACAAGTTCAATCTCCAGAATGATTTAACCCAGGTCCTTTATTTTACAGATAGGGAAACTGAGTCACAGAGGGTTTTTTTTTAAAGTGATTTTCTTGTGGTTTTAAACTTCACTTTTTCCAGTGCAAGGAAGTGATGAGCATCCCAGTTAGGAATAACCTAGCACACATCACCTGGCCTCCTGGTCCCTGGTGCCTGAGGGTCACCTGCAAAGCACACCTGCCCAGGGCTCCTTTGAAACACACACAAATTAGGATGGAGTTTGCTGAGGGGCTAGAATAGGAGGAGCTCTTTGGGCAGCTGGAGGCCCAGGTCCATGATGACTTCTCATTTCTAAGGGGGTGGAACCTGGACCCACAGCTCCTTCCCCTTGGTAACCAGAATGAAGAGTAACATCCCAGCAGGGGAGAACAGAGAGGGAGGAGCCAGAGGAGGAGGGTGCAGCAGCCAGCAGAGTGATTACTGCCAGGGCTGCTGCTAGCCGGACAAGACATCAGAGCTCCCTCTTCTCTTTTCTTCTTTCCTCTTCTCTCTCTCTCTCTCTCTCTCTCTATTTTCCCTCTTTGCTCACTCCTATCCCTTTCTCCACTCTTCTGCCCTTTGCTCTCTCTCTCTCTCTCTCTCTCTCTCTCTCTCTCTCTCACACACACACACACACACACACACACACACACACACACACACTATTCCCCTCTACCCCACCGCTTTGAAGTCACTCCTCCCTCCCCATCCCACCCGCGTCGTCGCTCTGTGACTCCCTTGTAGCCCTGGCGGAGCGGCGCGTGCAGGACCAGGGCCAGCGGCATCTCACCTGGCGCCGAGCATCCTCGGTCCCTCCCCGCCTGGATCCCGGTGAAGACTCTTCACCAAGCAGCAGGATGGGGAACGAGACGCCGAGCTTGGAAAGCGAGGCCAACTTCAGCCTGGACTACGCGGACGAGCCTTTCAACAGTTCCTGGGCGGAGCAGCTGCCCCCCTTCTCCCAAGCCCTGCTCACCGGGGTCACGGTCACCTGCATCGGCCTCTTCTTCATCGGCATCTCGGGCAACCTGATGACCATGCTGGTGGTGTCCCGATTCCGGGACATGCGGACCACCACCAACCTCTACCTGTCCAGCATGGCGCTGTCCGACCTGCTGATCTTTCTCTGCATGCCCCTGGACCTCTTCCGCCTCTGGCAGTACCGGCCCTGGAACTTCGGCGACTTTCTCTGCAAACTCTTCCAGTTCATCAGCGAGTGCTGCACCTACTCCACCATCCTCAACATCACCGCCCTCAGCATCGAGAGGTACTTCGCCATCTGCTTCCCGCTCCGGGCCAAGGTCGTGATCACCAAGGGCAAGGTGAAGCTGATCATCTTGGTCCTCTGGGCCGTGTCCTTCTTCAGCGCCGGCCCCATCTTCGTCCTGGTGGGAGTGGAGCACGAAAATGGAACCAACCCCATGGACACCAACGAATGCAGGCCCACCGAGTTTGCCATCCAGTCGGGGCTCCTCACCATCATGGTGTGGATCTCCAGCATCTTCTTCTTTCTGCCCGTGTTTTGTCTGACTGTGCTCTACAGCCTCATTGGCAGAAAGCTGTGGAGGAGGAAGAGGGAGGACGTGGGACTGAGTGCTTCGATCCGGGAGAACAACCACAAACAAACTGTTAAAATGTTAGGTATGGGATATTTGCTTCTTTCCTTTTCCAGCTTGCCCTCCCTCCCTGTTTCTGTCTCTCTGCCACTGGTGGTCTCTCTTCTCTGTCCCTGTCTTCTTTCCCCCTCCATTTCCTTCTATCACACTTCTCACTTTCTTGCCTTATCTTTCCTACTCCTCTGTCTGGCTCTCTCTCTCTTTCACTCTCTCTATCCCTTTCTCTCCTCTCTCCCTTTCTCTCTGTGTCTCTTATCTGTTTTTCCTCTCTCTTCTTTCTTTCTCTGTCTCTCTGTGTGTCGGTCTCTATCTCTTTCACTCTCTCTATCCCTTTCTCTCTGTGTCACTTATCTCTGTTTTTTCTCTCTCCTTTCTGTCTCTCTGTGTGTCTCTTTCTCTCTTTCACTCTCTCTATCCCTTTCTCTCTGTGTCTCTTATCTCTTTTTTCCTCTCTCTCTCTCTCTCTCTCTCTCTCTCTCTCTGTGTGTGTGTGTGTGTGTGTGTGTCTTCCTCTTTCTGTTTCTATCTCTTCTCTCTTCTTTCTTTCACTCTTTTCTCTCTCTATCCCTTTCTCTCTGTCTCTTATCTGTTTTTTCCTCTCTCTCTTCTTTCTTCTCTCTCTCTCTCTGTTTCTGTCTCTTATCTCTCTCTTTTTCTCTCTTCTTTCTTTCTGTCTGTCTTCTGTCTTTCACTCTCTTTCTCTCTATTCCTTTATCTCTGTTTTTCCTCTCTCCTCTCTGTCTCTCTGCATTCTTTACAAGTCTCCTAGTCTCCATCTTTCCCTCTTTCTATGCTCTCTCCTTTTCTATCTCTTTCCTTATCTGTCTCTCTATCTTTCTCTTCCTTTCTTCTCCTTCCTCTCCATCAACCCCAAATATCAAATATTATGTCTCTATTTCCTCAAGAGAGAAACTCTGGAAATTAAGCATGCTTTGAAACCAAGATATATCATAGAACAGCATATTATTGTGTTTTTGTTCAGGGGGAAATGAAACAGTTTCTTCAGCTCCTCTCCTATCCCCTGATTTGCAGGTAACTGATTCAATTTAAGAAAATGTCATATCTTTAAAACTACTCTAGCAAAGAGTTGAGTTCTAAGCTGATATATATGTAACGTTGCATGCACAATCCAAGATGATAGTTGAGATAAAAAACCATTTTTTTACTTCTATGTCAGTTTTCTCCCTCCTGCATTATTTGAATCTCTGCAACAATTTTGTTTCACTTGACTGCTGGGCACACAACCCAAAAGTCATCTGCAGACTTTCCTTTGGTTGATAAACTTCTCCATCTGTCCAGTTCACACCTTTTGCATCTGCCCAGTTACTAGGAAGAAAGTGCCCCAGTTAGGTAAAATAAAACTTATGTGAAAGTACCAGCATGTGTAACTGTTTCCAGAGTGTTCTTCAATAAATTATCCCTAGGTTCAATGAGTGGAGAGAATTAGTACATTTTATTTTAATTTTAAAGGTGAGGGTTAATTTCCATGAATCTTATAAGCAGTCAAAATTAAATTATGTTTATTTTCCATCAATATCTCCAGAACCATTTTTGGTAATAAATCTGAAACTAGCACTAAGCACATCAAGTCAGTGCTCAATAAATTTTTATCAACTAAAAATGCTCTCAAATTCACATTTTATCTGTATCTTAACATCAGAAAGTTATGTTCTATCAGAAAACGGAATCTGCCTATCTAAACTGAGTGGTAAATTGTTTTATTTTTAAAAATTATCTATTTTTTAAATTTATGGAATAAAACAAACATTTCCATAATGTAGACACATAACCCTGCAAATCTCTTATATACAACTTTACAAATAATAAATCTTAGCATCTTAGGAAATATTTACACTCAACTTTTGCATTCAGAGCAAAACAAATGAGGGTTTTTCTATTATAAGAATCTCTGAACAAGATGAAGCGTGGAGTTAACTGGCTTTAGACCACAAAACCCTGGGCTTAAATTCCCAACTCAGAGACTCATAGAGCTATGTGATCCTGACCAATTCACTCAGCCTCTCAGGGCTTTAACAACTTCCTAAGATTATAAATTGCAGAGAAGAGAAAGTATCACTTTGCATTGCTAGAGGGAGTTTCTATATCTAAGAGTTCATCATATGAATGAAATGATAGGTCCAATTTGCAGGTCCAAGATCCTCAGGCTTATTCTACATTTAAAAATTTCTGGATTACTGGATATTGAAGGATGATATTCATTACTAAGAAATTCATTACTACCTGAGGTTTTTTTTTTATCATATAGACCAGAGGTTCCAAAAGATGGTCTATAGGCCACTGATTGCCTTCACTGCATCCATACTATAGCAAGGTCTTTTGCTGTTGTTTTTCTGGCATTAGTCATTTTATTTCAGTAGAATTGAGAGGCTGTAGATTATAAAACCTGTGACTGAATGCTTCAACTTAGTCACCTAAGGGACCTTGTACAATTCACTTCTCCTCTCTAGGTATCTGTTTCCTTATCTGCAAAATAGAACCCTTCTAATCCTAACAGTCTATAGTCTATGATTGCATCTAATTTTTAAAAATAATTGTCTCAGTGTCTCATCAAAAGAAAGCCCATTTCCCCAGTATTTCAGGGAAGCTTCTCTCCTACCTAGAAATGAATGGGTTAGGGGATCTGGGAATATTTGCTTCACCAAAATAGCTCAGGTTAACAAAGATTTGAAAGCTACTTCCTACAAAGAATTTTTGCATGTTGTTTTGGCTCAGGTTTGAAATATCATTTTACCTTGTCTGCATCTCAATGTAATAAATTTATGGATTATCAATTAACTAACCAACCAGAATTGAGTGCCTTCCCATGCCAGGCACTGTCCTAGGTGCTGGAGATTCAAACACAAAGAATTCAATTATTTCTAGAAAGCAAGGTGCTTTCATTCCAGTGGAGGACACAGCAAGTAGATATATAAGCATTTAGAGAATAAATACAAATAAATCAAAAACTGTTAAATTCAAGATAGTTTGAGAGGGAGGGCACTAGCAGTTTCATGCAGTTGTGTCTTGAAGGAAGTTGACACAATTGTTAGCTGTGTCTATATATGCATCAAAAACTGACTTTTCAAAACTGGATTTTTTATTAATCTGCCACAAATATCCAGTTAATTTAATCATAAAATAATAATAATACCGATAATGATGTGACGTGGGAAGACCACTGGGTTTAGAATCATGAGATCACTGGATTTGGAAGTAAAAGACATAGGTTTGACTTCTGATTCATTTATTGCTTGTATGACTTTGGCATTTCACATATCTGGGCATCACTTTTCTTCCTATGTAAATGAGCAGACTAGACCTGATACCTTTTAAAGTCCTTCAGGCTCTCAATCGAGATGGTACTTTAATATTTGCAAAGTGTGTTGCAAACGTTATCTTATTTGAATTTCACAAAACCCTGTGAATTATGAATTCAGGAATGAATTACCCTCATTTTATCATATAAGAAAACTGAGACTTTAGTGACTTATTCATGACCATATAACTCATAAATGTCAAAGGGTTTGAATCCTGCCTTTTGTGATAAGTCTCTTGAGGCTCCTTGGGTCTTGGTTTCTTCAGTTGTAAAATGATGACCTTTGAGGGTCTTTCTAGCTCTAAATATAAATGATTTCATGAAATGAGATTTGAGCCTAGGTCTTTCTGACTCTCAGTTCATCACACCATTGGCCACACCTGTCTGCCTCTCTGGGGAACTATTGTTACACTGAACTGATTGGTCACCTTGGTCCAAATGGTTGGATTAGTTATGTATTTAGAAATAGCTCTCATTAAACCCCAGAAAAAGGAAATGGGGAAAAACAACATTTGGCCCTTTGTCTGAGATGAATCACACTCTCCTGCCACAAAGGTTTTCAAAGGAAATGGAATTTTTTTTAGCAGAACATGATTCAAGACAATATTGCTTGATCTTATACTAAATTTTTCTAATTTTTCTTTTAGCCATGGTGGTGTTTGCTTTCGTCCTCTGTTGGCTGCCATTTCATGTGGGACGCTACCTATTCTCCAAATCCTTTGAGCCTGGCTCTATGGAGATTGCGATGATTAGCCAGTATTGCAACCTGTTCTCCTTGGTCCTCTTCTATCTTAGTGCAGCAATCAACCCCATCCTTTACAACATCATGTCCAAGAAGTACCGGGTGGCTGTCCTCAGGCTCTGGGGACTTGGCCAGTTCTCCCAGAGGAAGTTGTCTACTCTGAAGGATGACAGTTCTCGGGCATGGACAGAATTGAGTATTAATACCTGATCAAAAGAAATTCATGAGCAAAAGTCACAATTCTGATATGAAAGCCATAATGCAGTAGATCTTGGTAAGATGTTCAAAGATAGATTTGGAAATAGGTAGGGAGCCACCCTAGAAGAGTTGTCTTTTTTGCCATCTGGGATTCATGGGGATGGGGAGAAAAAAAAGGTAAGGTTTTTGTGGTATGAAAAATTTGGCTTGATTAACCACTCATCGGGGCTCTTATCTAACATTTCTGTTGTGTTCACTACCTGTGATTTTTCTATTCGTACTTTGGTTCTGAACCAGAGAAAGGAGAAAGGGGCCTTGGAATAAGCTGGAGCAGAGAAAGGCTTAAATGCTACTTTGTTTTGGGAGACCAAATATGAAATTAGATGTTCTTTTTGACAATGATGAGGACGATTCAGTGAAAAGGAATGTTAGTGATAAATATAAATATAGAAATTACTCAAAATCAATCATCTCCATGTAGTCCTGAATATATGGAAAACAAAAATTTTACCTTGGTTACACTGCCTTATAATTAACATTTTCTGGGAGCCATTTTTCATTACATAGCCAGTAAACTGTGATCTTATAATTAGTGATGAATTCTGAGAATCATCTCCTCAATGTCATTTTTAGATAACTATTCTTAGATTTGGGATGAGAGCATTTAAGATATTTTGTTGCTTTTATGGTATTTAATTATCCTCTCTAATACTTAATGAAACTGGAAAGTATTTTCAAATGCCTTATTCAGCTTAACAATCAAACAGGGGCTGTGGATAAGGTTTGCATATGGGAACCCATAAAGCTCCTGCATAAATACAAGAGTTAGAATGTTTCTGATGGAATTGATCCTGTGGAAATTCCCAAGTGACTTATACCATAAAGATAGAACTCTCATTGGAGAAGATTTTTTTTATTTGAATGAATACAAAACCCATTAAATTGTAATAATTATTGACTCAGACATCTGTCAGCTAGTCTCTATTGGTATCAAAATATACATATCCCATGTTGCTTGTCTACTTCATACCTTTGTGATGTTGGGCAAGTCACTTGTCTTCATTTTCTTTATCTGTGGTATAATGGAGTTGCACTGAATGGACTTTGAAATCCTATACCATCATTTTTATCTTTTGACAATCAACAAAATAGATGACAACTGTGGCAAGTTTAAATGAATTTCTATTTCCTTTTTCTGATTCTATATCAGTATATTTTCAAAATGTTCCAAGTCTATACATTTTGGGGGATGTACATTGTATATTAGTCAGGAAAATATATAAATATATGTACATTATATATATATATATATACATATACATATACCTATATATTTCCCCTCAATTCTGAAAGAATGAACAGAGAACTGGCAAGAAAATCTGTGGTCACATCTCACTTATGACACATATAGTGACTCTGTAACCCTTAGAAAGTATTTAACTTTTACATTATTCTAGATAGCTCTTGAAGATTATGAGTTGCAGAGAAGATGCCAACCTACATTAGTCAAAGGAGATTTTTCCATCTGGGAGTTCCTTATCTCAATGAATTTACCAGTGTTGTCACTATCCCTGTTCCTAATCCTGAAAGCCATTAAAATATGATATATTGTTTGTTCCTTGGATCATCATATCTGCCATTTCATAGGATTGGCAGGTCAGTTACATATGAGTAGATCTATCTTCTCATAGAAATGACAGATTGTTTTATTTAAATGGCTGTGTGCTTTGAGTGTCATATAGAAGTACCATGAGGTGCCGTCTTTGTGGAGAATATGTGAAATATCCAGCATGGAATTAGAAAAGAATCATTGATTAGATGATCCTTATTTTGAATCCATAACTTTTATTAATTGAAGACTCAGTTAATTTCTGGGAGTCCGTCAGTCCCTTTAGAATAGGGTTTCTTTATTTGGCAACTGTGGACTTTTAAAAATAAATTTTGGTAACTTTATTTCAATATAAATGGTTTTCTTTGTAATCCTGTGTTTTATTATATATATTTTAAAACAATTCAGACATCCAAAGTCTATTTTGTCCAAGGATGGCCAAAAATGTTCATGTTACGAAAAAGGTTAAGACCCTTTACTTATGAAGATATAACAAGTTCGTAGGCCAGTTGGAGTCTCATGTGCCAAGTAGCCTTCTTGTGGTTTGAAATAGAGCCTCCTGAAGTATGAGGGGTGGATATACAAAAAGATATAAACTCTGCATTTCTATAGAGATTATTTATCCAATAATTTGTGCTTTGGAAACCACCAAATCTCTCCTTCACTGCTTTATTAAATTTAAAAGATTTTTAAAATAACTGGTCACCTGCTTTGTACTTGTGTAGTGTACATACCTGGCCTTTTTTTTACTTCCAGGGGACTGACTTGTTGACCCAATGAGATTATCAGATTTGACAGAGATGTTATTTCATTAGTTAGAAACAAGTAACTGAGGTTATTTTAGAGAAAGCTACCACTGATTTTGGTTGATGACACAGATTCTTTTAAGACTTCTGATTGGGCATTTGTTTTCTTTTTTAGTCTGTTTTGTTGTTCCCATCAAATCAGACAAATTTGTAAAGCACGGCTTCTTCCATTTTAACTATATTCTTGAAAATTTGTCTTGCTATATCTGATCATTGGAAGGCCATGTTAATACCAGGACAACCTTATACATCTAAATAATTTTTCCAATGTAAATTTACTTTTTCCTGGGTTCTGCATTTCATCTTTTCCTGGTTAGCTTGGGGATGAGTTTACTGAAACACCTCCAAATTTTGAAATTGGAAAGGACTGAAGTGACCATCTGTTTAGTACATTGCTTGCACATAGTAGGTGCTATCCCCCAAAAGAATTTCCACATACTCAACAAGGTGTTATCCAGATTCTCCTTGAAGATTTCTATTAGATGGGAAGTCACTGATCTTGGTTCATTCCTTGGAAGCCAAGTAGGGAAAAAAATCTTATCTCTCTTCCCATTAGAGCCATTCAAATACTTGAAGAAAACCATCAAGTTCTCCCTGAATTTCCTTTTCTATGGGTCTATACATCCTCACTTTCTTCAACTGATTCTCATGTAGGATGGATTCAGTGTCTATCAGCATTCTGGCTACCTTCCTCTGAATGGTCTCCAGGTTATATCAATGTTACTGCTCAATGATGATGCCCAGAACTAGAACCAATACTCCAGCTGTGATCTGGCCAGGATAGGATATGGCAGGACTGTATGTGGCTGATGTCTTATTTGGATGTACCCCAAACTCACTAATTAGTTTTTTGGATTATGGAGTTGAACACTGAACTTGGAGACAAGAGAGATCTGAGCATACATCTTGGTTCTGATACTTATTAGTTTTGTAATTAGCTAATTCCTTTTCCTCTTCCTAAAAATTCCTAAAAATTAGCAGAGTGATCTCTCAGGAATGAATGTGAGGAATGTGTTCTACAAACCTTAAAATAGAGTTGCTGGTTTTTTTAATGTCATGGAACCCTTTGGGAGTCTAGGAAAGCCTAAGGACCCATTCTCAGAATTTTATATTCATTGGTTTCTTGGAGGAAACGTAGTTTCAGTTAGAGGTTAGTGAAAACAATTTTTTCCTCATCCAATTTCACATATTTCCTGAAATCCCAGTTCATGGTCCCTTGGCTAAAATCTCCCATCTAAGAATAATAAAAAAAAAGTGTGAATGATTATGATTGATTTGACAGTTCTTCCAGGACTTCTTTGACCTCCAAAAATACCCATCACCAAATGGTAAAAGAGAATTTCTGAATTAATAGAATTATTAATAGTCAATGTTAATTTATTGAATTAATATTTTTAAATAAATTCTCACCAAAAATTGTAACAATGGCACTTGTCAATGACAGATGAATTATGTAAATGCATATAGGATGACGTCTGAAAGTGGGTCATATGAGTAATTCATGATATCATTCATATTAAAGAATGAAAGATTTTTTATTGCCTTTGAGGTGACTGGAGTCTGAGCCAATAGGGAACAGTGCTGGAGGATGGAAAGGAGGCATAAAAGGGTCCAGAAGACTCAGTGAATAACTTTTTTGTCAGTTTGGTTTATAAATGCTGCTGGATGGTAGAAGTGAAGGAACCAGGTGACCAAAGACCTTGGGTCTCCTGACTCCTTTATAAACTATGAGATTTTTGTCCTTTGAAGCCACAGGTTGGTGAAGGGGGAAAAGACCTTTTCTGAGGGTTCCCCTGGGTTCTAGGCTCTGGCTATGTTACCTTGGGCAAATCACCTAATCTCTGTGGAATTCAAGTTCCTCATCTGTAAAGTAGGTTGCTGGGACGAGATCAAGGGAAAAAAAGATTTAGCTGTTGATGTTGGCCTCTTTGAATGTTACTTGGGGAAGCCTGTGGGATTCCTCTGAATCAGGTTTCTAGATTCATAAAATAAAATGCAAATGGTTTCAAGGGGAAATCGATTACACTGACTTATGGTCATCAATTTTTTTTTGGAAAACAAGTTTACAGACTCCATATTAAGAATACTTGGATTAGACAATCTCTAAGATCTCTTTCAGTATCCTGTTTCTGTCATGCTGTGTTCTTCTGAGACATCAGATAGAGCACTGAAACATCTTTTGCAGGTAATTTTGAGTCTATCCATTCCCTAGAAACCAATTAGGCATCTTTGGAACATAACTCCCCCCGCCCAGAATAGAAGGCTATTAATTAGTCAATAAATCAATTGATATGATTAATAAGAATTTATTAAACCCCTACCATGTGGCAGGCATTCTGCTAGGTTGAAATGACCAAAAGAAAAATGGAACAGTTCTCACCTTCAGGGAGCTTACATCCTATCAGAGGAGATAAGCTGTAGTGCATATATGCATATATATAGGATTATATATATGTATATATATGTTTATATATGTATATATTTATATCTACATATATGTATCTATATGTGTATGGTCATAAGAATATTCTGTATAAATACTTATGATCATTTCTATTAGAAGACACCCTCCTCTCCCTTTTTCCTTGGAAATCAAGGATTAAATATTTAGAAAAATTTTGTTGCATTGGGTGGGGTAGCACAGGTCTAAAATCCTAGCGAGCAGGGAGGTTGAGGCTGGTGGATCTCTTGAGATGGGAACTCTAAGCTATGAATGTGGTAGGTTAGAATGATTGGGTATCTGAAAGAAGGGGGAAAGGAGAGCAAAGAGGGGGGAAGGGAGGGAACAGAAAAGGGGAGGAAAAGGGAAGGAGAGGAAAAAAGAGGGGTGGAAAATGATTTATTTAGTGGATATATCTGATTGGTTTAAAAAGCAGACATTTTTAAAAAACGACTTTGTGGTGTTTGAATAGCTGATTGGATGTATTGCTGTACCCTTGCTCTGTTGCTCTGCTCCACTCTGTTCTTGTAGTGTCTGGCATGTGCTTTGTAACCTTGTGCCTAGGATGTGGTCAAAGTCTCTCTTGTACTTAATAGACCATAAACCCACACCACATCTGTGCTTAAGGAATACTCCAGTTAATGGTTCTCTCCATTTCGCTATTTATATTGATGTTGAAAACTAGGTCACAGTTCTGCTCAAATGCCTGTTCTGTCAAAATGGACACAACTTTCCCCCTTCCTTTCTGTCTCCTTTGTCAAATAATTCTCCAATAAACATCTGCAAACAGAGATCCAGTCTCTGGCTCATTTAATCCATTCACTGCTCTTCACTCAGAATCTGGGAGACTCCTGCCCTTTCCTCCTATAGACCCAGTTTCTGGTGAACTTTTGAAACCTCTGTCACACTGTCATATAGACTTATTGGTCACTCTTTCCCTTTCCTGTTGTCTGTGCTCTGTCTTTGTGCCATATTCAAGATAAATCCAATCTAAATAGAAGGTAACCTCAGAAAGAAGGCAATGGCATTTGGATCCTAGGACCCCCCCCATTTTTGTCTATATACCTATATATAGTTTTATATAAATAAATGAATGAATATATACATAAATAAATTATGTGTATATTTAAACCTTTTTATTTATATATAATATATATTATATATTATAATAAATTATGTATATATAAAAAATAAACAAAAATATATATCCTATGTCCTTGGAATGCTCTCCTTTCATCTCTTAGACCCTCTGACTTCCTTCAAGACTCAACTCACTGTGCCACCTTCTATAAGAAACCTCTGGGGAGCTCAAAGAGACTGGACTAAAACACCTTTGAGACTCTTCCCAGCCTTCACCTTTTATGCCATAGGACAACAAAGTGAATTTGTAGTTTGTTTTTTCCCTTCTTATGTTATGACCTTTTCTTCTTATGATGAGAGGCAGCATGGCAAGTCAGATAGAGAGTCGGCCTGGGAGCCCAGGAAGTTCTGGGCTTAAGCTCTGTCTCTGACAAATACTGGCTGTGTGACTATTGTCAAATCACTTAACCTCTCAGTACTCCAAGACCAAGTTGCAGAGAAGGTGCCACCTGTTTTGGTAGAAAGAGTTGAAACCACAGAGATAATCCTTGTCCCAGAGTTATCAAAGCTACAGCATTTCTAGAACTAATTACAATGAAATAAAACTGGTTGCAGTCTCAACATCCAGTTGCATTCCATTTGGTTCACCAAAAATTCATTAAATACCTACTATGTAGAGTTTTGATAAGTGGCAATAATGTATAATAAGGTATTTGCTAGATATTAGAGTTGCAAAAACAAAAGTAAAAACTGTCTCAGTCTTCAAGGAACTTACATTTTACTGGAGGGGGACATAATGGGTCAACAGTTGAATAAGTGAATGCTATTTGAGAATGCAAAAGATATCAATGAGTAGGAAAGGAGGTTCTGAATCTTTTTGAAAGTCATGGATCCCTTTGGCCATGTCTGGTGTGATCTGTGCATTCTTTCTCAGAATCATGTAAAAATTAAAAAAAACCAAAGAATTTATAACAATTTTTTAAAAATTTTAAAATAGAGTAAAAAGAATTATAAAGGAAATAAAGTACATTGAAATGCAATTATAAAAAGATTCAGTCTGTACTAGAGAGATAAAATTCAAATGAATGCCACCAGCATTTATTAAGTCCTTACTCTGTGTTAGACATAGGTGGAGGGGACAGGAGCTCGGAAGACAAAAATAAGAATAATGATCCTACCCTCAAGCCACTTGTAGTTCATCACACCTCTGTTTCCTATTCTTTGCACCAGAAATGAGGATCATGCATCAAATCTAAGAAGAAAGGGTGAACAGTGATCCTTCATAAACTGGTTTCTATATTTATTTTTTCATGATAAATGGCATATTCAATATCACAATAGCTACCTATAGGGTACCTACTATCAATTTTTGCAAGTTAAATTTTCCTATTATCTCTAATGGTACATCTTTTGGGAGGTGCTGGGCCATTGTCTCTTAGTTTTAGAAAGAAACTGGACTTTCATATTCTAGCCCTACAGCAAAGAGTTTAAGGTTCCCATTTTTATCACTATAGGAAAAACATGGGGAGCAGCTAGGTGATGCAGTGGATAGAGCACTGGCCCTGGAGTCAGGAGTACCTGAGTTTCAAATCTGGGCTCAGACACTTAATGATTAGCTGTATGACCTTGGGCAAGGCACTTAACCATATTTGCCTTGCAAATATCTAAAAAAAAACGGGAAAAGATGCTTATTAAATCAGGGCTTTTATTCATGAATGACCTTGTATACATGGCCAATAATTATATAGTAATAATAATCCTCATGGATTTCTACCAGTTTTAGATTGATAAAACTATGCAGCTAGGTGGTGCAGTGGTTAGAGTGCTGGATCTGGAGTCAGAAAGACCTGAGTTCATATATGACCACACACTTGTTTCATTTTTTCTTGACTTGCAATCCATCCTATATTACATCCTCTCTGCCACTCAGTTAGTTACCTTAGTAATCATTTAACAAATGCTTGATGACTGACACTACTTGGGCAAATTGCTTAGCTTTTCTCAGCCTCAGTTTCTCCATCTCTAACTGAGGAATAATAGCATCTTTACCACAGGGTTGTTGGGAAATTTCAGTGAGAAAATACCTGGTGAGTCATTTTCTGGCATGTTTGACTTTCCATGATCCCATTTGGGATTGTGCTTGGCAAAGATACTGGAGTGGTTTTGCCATTTCCTTTTCCAACTCATTAAAGATGCAGAAACTGAGGAAATCAGGGTTAATTGATTGGTCCAAGTAAGAAAAAATGAAATTAAATCCAACCTCAGACCCTTTATTTGCTATGTGACTTTGGGTAAGTCATTTAATCTCTATCTGCCTCTCTTTCTTTATCTATAAAGGGAGAATAATAATAGTACTTAGCTTCCTAGATAACCTACAATTATTTTGAGGATTCAATCAGTTAACAATGAGTTTGGGGTCTTTAAAGCATTATATAAAGATGATGATGATAGTAATGATTCTTAGATTACTATGGGAGCTGTGCAAGGCATTAGGAATATAAAGGCACAAATACTGTCCCCATAATGAAAGCCTTCACATTTGAATATAGGGATACTTACCTGTAAATAATTTTCAATGGACATACACAATGTAAATAGAGTCAAGAGATCCTAATTTTCAAAGAAAACCCTCTAGCAGCTGTGGGAGTGCTGAGGAAGAATGGGAAAGATCATGGATTTGAGATGAATTTGAGTTGGGCATTGAAGGAAGCCAGGAGGAGCAGGTGTGGGGGGGCATTCCAGATATGGGGAACATGGAGTCAGGTGAATGGAGTATCCTGTGTGAGAGGTAGTATTCTTAGATTACTATGGGGACTGTGCTAAGCTCAGGTGAAGTTCTATTGACATATCAGGTTGCTTGGGCAGCAGAGAGTGTAAGACTAAGATGCAATCAGTCATTGGCTCTCCTGTTTCCCAAATGCTTACTTATATCTCCCTGAAACTAGTGACCAAAGAAATTTTCTTGATGAAACCACAAACTGAATGCAATGGAATGAGCTTCTATCTGAAGGTGTCTCAAGCATTGCAGACTGACATGTGGCAAGGGAATGACAATGCACACCCAGGAGCATTTCCTAAATTAAAATGGATCAGTATCACATGGTAGACTTTTATTAAATTAGAATACAAAACCTGTCCAAAAGAGCAGACAGTAGATAATTTCTGTGAATGCTGGGTCATTGGCAATTGGCCTTGGGGAATAGCATTAGGCAGATTCAGTTTTCTTTGGGTGCTCCCCACACTTGTGTCCTTGTCACCCTTTTGGTCACCCCCTTCCCACACCATGGCATCATGCCTAAACAGAGAGAGATGGATTCTCACTTTAATCTTTCCCAGACCCAACTCAACACCTCTCTTCCCATCTATCACCATACTATGGATTCTCTGATCCCCTCTCCAGCTCCCATTTCTGCTTTGACTCCTATTTACAGAATGTCAGCCCCTTGAGAATCGACTGTCCTGCCTATATTTTCATTCTCAGCTCAGAATAAGGGCTTAAATTTATATAATTATCTATCTATCTGTCTATCCATCCATCTGTCTAATTACATCTATCTATCATCTATCTATCTATCTATCTATCTATCTATCTATCTATCTATCTATCTATCTATCTATTTACCTATCTAGCCATCCATCATCCATCATCCATCATTCATCTATCCATTCATCCATCATCTATCTATCTATCTATCTATCTATCTATCTATCTATCTATCTATCTATCTATCTCCTCTTTCCTGGAAGCATCCACTGATCCTATGATAGCAACCCCACTGAAAAAATAAGAAATATACACTTCTCTATATTTCTTTCCTGGTACCTTCTTCCACCCTCATGGATATAATATCTTTCTGCTTATTTTTCCAGAGAAGTCAGTTTAGTACAGTGGACTGAGCATTGTCTTTGGAGTCAGAGGACCTGGTTTCAAATACTACTTCTGATGCTTATTACCTGTAATGGCTTTGAGTAAGTCTCTGGACTTCAGTTTCCTCCTTTGTAAAATTAAGAGCTGGACTAGATGATTCTAAAGTCCCTTCTAGCTCCAAGTATATGGCCTGAAATCATCAAAAGTTTATCCTCTATAATGGAGGTTCTTAACTTTTCTGTGTGATATGCCCCTTTGGCATTGTGATGAAGCAATAGGCTCCTCACAAGAATGGTTTGTTGTTCACGTGCATAACTGAAAGGAAGGCTAAGTTTTGGTTAGAGGTTATATCCATACATTTGGTCACATAGACATCTTAAAACTGATCCATGGCTCCTTGAGGAATGTTTGGATCCAAGGTTAACATTTTCCAGTGCAGTAAGTGTGATATTAGTATGATATTATATCCCAGTATGAATTTTAGTCATACTTCCACAGCTTACAGTGGTATGAAGGTAACCCTGCATTCTTGAAGGCTAAATTAGACGGAGAACTCTAGCAGGTCCTATGCAAGTGGAAAGTTTCTGGGGTCTGGTGATGGAAATATGACTCTATGTCAACCAGCTAAGGGCCAATATGGCTAAGTTCAGAGAGGTTCATCATCTGGGAGACCCCAGGGAGACTTTTTCTGTCACATGAGGTCTCTACTAAGTCATACAGGGGTCGTCATTTTCACTGGTGGAGTGTCCTTACATCATCAGCTTCAATAAAACCACAGATCTTTTAAGCACTGAAATCAGTGAATTTCACTTTCTATACCATCTATCTCTCCTCTTCCTCAAAATCTCACTCTAATGACTCATGGTGAAGGAAATTAGGTCCTTCTCGAAGGTTCTTGAAGGATATGCTAGTGAGTTGTATAATAAGCTGGAAAGGTTTTCAGTATGGACTCTCTGGGATAGAACAGCATAGTTAATATCAGAGATGCTCATCACCAGAAGGTTGGGCCAGCAGGGGAAAATTTTTTTTGGCTACAGAAGTTCATAAAGGATACCCTCAGACTATAATGCATGGAGGGATTAGGTTGTATTGGTGAAAGCAGTACCCACATAGATGAAATCATAGACCTTTTATTACCTTTCTCAGAGGCATTTGCACTTTGTACAATGTCTTATTATGTCCTCACATAACCACTACTCAAGTTCAGGTCTCTATAACCTCTTACTTGGATTATTGTGATAGTTCCTTAATTGGTCTTTCCTCTTCCTATCCTCCCTAACTCCAATCCATCTTCCACATAATTGCTAAAATTATTTTTCTAAAGTCTAGGGCTGGCTGTGTCACTTCACTCCTGTGGCTCCCCATTACCTCTAGAATCAAATACAGTGACCTTTGTTGGGAATTTAAAGCTCTTCACACCTGTCCCTTTTCTACCTTTTCTGGTTTCTCATATCTGACTCTTCACCCTTATCACCCTTCTGTGCCCAATGCTCCATCTTTCTTCTCTATGCCATTGCCTAGAATGGATGCCATCCTCACCTCTGCCTTTTGGAATTCCTGGTTTCTTTCAAGATTCAGAACAAGCACAACCTTCATGAAACCTCTTCTGGTTCTCCCAGTTGCTGGTACTCCCTCTTCTATAACCATCTTTTTTCATTTGTATATATTCTGCCTACATATATATATATATGTATATATGTGTGTACATGTGCACATGTGTGTGCAGGTGTGTGTGCATATGTGTGCATGTGTGTGTGTGTGTGTGTGTGTGTGTGTGTTTTCTATCGCATTAGAATGTAAGTTTATTGAGACCAGGCACTGTCTCATTTTGGTAACCTCAATATTGAACACATCGCTTGTTCCATGATAAGCATTGAATACCCATTTGTTGATTGGTTAGTTGTAGCTTAAAAATGTCTTCTACCTCATTAAAGGGATTTTGAGCATCAGCAGTTTGAAGGTGATATGTGACTGGTGGCCTGAAAAGGAATAGTATTGAAAAATAAAGGACTTTCCTGAAAAATAAGAGACTGAAAATAAGGCACACTTTTATGATAGCTCTAAGCATTTTCTAGACCCTTTCACCAAAATTTGCTTGTCTTTTATTCCATTATCTCAGTACTACAGAAATATAGATCTGAAAATCACTTAGACCTTTTTTTTTGGGGGGGGAGGTTCAGTCTAATTTTTAAAATTAATATGGGAATTTCCAGTATGAAAAATCCCAAATTCCTCTGCTACAGAGCAGCAAACCATTTTAGGGGGATGACTTGGAGTACTTAGATATCATGTCTAAGAAGATAAACTTGGATCCAGGCCATTTCGACCCCAAGCTATCTACACTGCCTCTTTTTGGAAATTATGACATTTAAAAATTTTAGTACCCTCTCTAAAAATTAAAATAAAGAGAGTCATATATCTACCATCCCCAAACCCCTCCCTCTAGATACAAATAGGAGAATAAACAAAACCCTAGCAGGCTTAATTTTATAACCAGAAAATCACAGATTCAAAATTTGAACCCAGGTCTTCCTCCCTTACAAGATCAGCTGTCTCTTCATTACTTTTCATGTGATTAACGATTTTTCATTTCCTCCTTCCAAAATTATCTGTTTGTGTTCGTTGAGAATTTGTATCATTTGTCTATTATTCTTAAAGATATGGATCTATAAATTCAGGATGGCAGCCCATTATCTGATATATTTACTTAGTATTTCCCTCAATCTGTTTCTTTTCTTTATATTTAGAGATGCTGCTTTTGGTCCTGCAAAATCCTTTTATCTTTCCATAATCAAACCCATCAATCTTTCCCCCCCACCATTTCTTCCATCTGTTTGATTGATAAAAATGTTCCTCATACCCACAACTGGGACAAATATATGCTGTTGTTTTTTATTTTATTTTTAGATCATTGATCCTTCCTCTGAATTCTTCCCCACGAGGATGGAATAAAGTTGGCATTCTATTCAGAAGGATTAAAAGCTCCCCTGTCTTAACCTCAGTCTCCTCCACATGAGGGCTGCTGCATTTCTCCTGCCCAAGATTAAGGCCATAGCTGATATGTCCTTGCCCCGAGCTAGGGTATTTTCCATCTTCTTTTTCTTATACCAAATCCTAGTCTTCTGAATTTGGCATGGTCTTAAATTTAGGAGAGTAGGAGCCCGGGCAAGTACTACCCAGGGTCATAGATCACAGACCTTAAGTTCAGAAGTCCCATGAGAGCCCCCAAAGTTAACTTGTTCAAGGTCATGTCGTTGAAGACAAAGGATCTAGTCTTTTTAATCATTTGTAAAATGACCCTTTTTTAAAAAATACAACAATCTGATAGTTCTGCAGTTGAATAGGACCTCAGAGGTGATTGAGTCAAAATCCCTTCCTGATGCAGATGAAGAAACCGAGGCTTACAAAGGTTAAATGTTCAAGGTCATATAGGAAGTAAGCATCAAAGATAGACTTTTTTTTAGGTTTTTGCAAGGCAGATGGGGTCAAGTGGCTTGCCTAAGGCCACACAGCTAGGTCATTATTAAGTGTCTGAGACCAGATTTGAACTCAGGTACTCCTGACTCCAGGGCTGGTGCTCTATCCACTGTGCCATCTAGCCACCCTGAAAGATAGACTTTTGAATGGAACTCCTCAAACTATATCCTATTGCTTCCTTTAGGTTCCATTTGTTCTGTGAGATCCTGTGATCCCTGGAAACTCTGCAGTTTCCGGTTAAGCAATCAATCAACAGTCATTTATCAAACACTCAAAAATCTATCAGGTATCTTGCATTCCAAATGTAAATAATGAGATAATTTCTATGCATCAAATACTTCTTTTCTTTTGATTTCAATAAGCCTAAGATTTGATTTAACTTGAAAATTCAAGTAGTGAAAAATGGATTAAAAAACCCAACCCTGGTAACAGGAAGAATAACAGTAACAGCAATAGCAACAATAAATCAGATTTACAGTTTACAAAACAGCCTCCTCACAACAATTCTGTGTATGAGGACATGTGACACGTTGCATCAGGGGGCTGCAGGAGCCTCTTCCACAGTAGGCAATTGTTTAGAATCCACCAAAGAGAAAACAGTTGCAACGAGTTAAAATTATGAAAAACACTCCAAAGTGTGTAGTTATGTCAATATTTTGTTCTTGCATAGCAAGTCAAATCTTTGGAGCAAGGTCTGGACATGTAAGGAAAACAACCTTGCAAGCTGTACAGTGTGTTTCAAATAGCCATATTTATGTCCGTATTGTCTCAGAATATACGTTTCTTGAAGGAAATGTTGTTTCTTTTTATCTCTGTATCACTGATTTCTTTCACAGTCCCTGGTGCAGAGATGGCTTACATCATCTGTCCAATGGAGAAAACCATAGCACCTTATCTCCCAGGATTTTTATAAAGAGCTATCTATCTATCTATCTATCTATCTATCTATCTATCATCTATCTATCTATCTTTATATATTCATATAGATATATGTTTATGTATTTGATCATCATAACAATTCTGGGAGATAAGGTGCTATGGTTTTTTCCATTTGACAAATATGTATATATTTAATCTTTATAATAATCCTGGGAGATAAGGTGCTATTCTTTTCCCCATTGGACAGATGAGGAAACTGAGGAGGCAGCCAAAGGTGGTGACTTATCTAGGGTTACACAACTAGTGAGTATCTGAGGCCAGATTTGAACTCAGATTTTCCAAATTTGATAAGCATTCCATCTTTGCTTCTATCAATCAGCACTACACTAGGTGGCAGATAAACAAAGGAAGAATGAGACAATTCCTAACATAAAGAGTTTCTATTCCAATAGATGAGACAAAAAAAGAACATATTTGAAATATAAAGAATTAATTCGATACTTGACCCTAGTCATCGATGCAAAACATTGACTACAGAAGGATCACGGACAGATTCCTCTTGCACCTCACAAGGCATCACTCCATTAAACTCTTTGGGGCCAATGATGAAACCAGTTCCAAATGCATCAAGGTTAGTTAAAGAGAATGTCTATTGGAGTAGCTAGGTGGCACAGTCCTGGAGTCAGGAGGACTTGAATTCAAATCCATCCTCAAACATTTACTAGCTGTGTGACCCTAGGTAAATCACTTACTTCAAAGGGGGAAAAAAGAGAGATTGTCCCCAGAGTTCTACTGGATATAAATGAGTCTGAGACCATGTGAAAAATCCCTTTTTAAATCTGGTCTGCTTGAATCCAGAAGTAGGTTCTTTATGGGAGGGGGCACTCTCGTTACCAGGGCCAATGGTTCTGAAATAGGTTTTACTTTTTTTTTTTTTTAGGTTTTTGCAAGGCAAATGGGGTTAAGTGGCTTGCCCAAGGCCACACAGCTAGGTCATTATTGAACCCAGGTACTCCTGACTCCAAGGCCGGTGCTTTATCCACTACGCCACCTAGCAGCCCCTAGGTTTTACTTCTTAGGGAATGCATTTCTTTCCCCTGCTATTCCTACCTCCCTCTGAGATCACTTTCCATCTATTGTGTATGAATCTCATATAGACTTTTTTTTTGCTCTATTGCCTCCTCCATTCTCCTAGAAGACAGGGATAGTCATTCATTCATTCAATCAATAAGTATTTATTAAGTGTCTGCTGTTTACCAGACACTAAAGAAAGGCAAAAAAAAAAAACCCTCTTTTATGGAGTTTCTAAGAGAGTGGGTTGTCCAATATACAGATAGGATCGACAAGAGGGAAGGTATTAGAATGAAGAGGGACTAGCAAAGACTCTTTGTAGAAAGTGACTTTTTTAGCTAGAAATGGAAGGAAGCCAGGAGGTGGAGATCAGGGAGAAAATTCCAAGCATGGGGATGGCCAGTTGGAAGATGGAAGTGCATGAAGTAGCAAGGAAGATTGGGTCACTGGATCATAGGACAATGGATATCATCCTAATGTGGAAATAAATTAAATATATCTATAACCCACAGCAGATGAGTCTTGGTTATAGGGGAGAAGAGGGAAAGAGAAAAAGATGAAGCTCAAAAGTTTACAAAAAGATGAATGTTGAAAATTATCTTTGCATGTAATTGAAAAAATAAAATTAAATAACCTTTGTAAAAAAAGTCATCAAGATGTGAGAAGACTGGAAAAGGAGGAGGAGGTTTTAAATACCAATTAAATTTATATTTGACACTGAAAGGGATTAGGAGTCCCTTGAGTTTATTGATTGAGGGCTGCCTTTTAGGAAGATCACTGACAATGGGAGAAGGAGAGACTGGTGGGGAGGGGAAGTTCCTGCCTCTCTTTTTTATCCCTAGGGTGAGTTCTTGACTTATCTTCAACTTGTACTTTATATGACCTTATTTAGTTTATGTCTTATTGTTTAGCAGACTGAAATTAGGTTTAAAGACAAATTCTCACCTCACCTTTCTTGTTAGATGTATTTTTTTTCTCATTCATTCACAGCTTTGAGGGTTTTATTAAGGACCTCCATGGCCTCTTTGGTGTGACTGATGGTGGAAAGAGGCATGGGAAGCCAGATTAAGGTTATTCAGATAACTGAACTGTGCAGATACATTGGCATGTGGGGTACAGGCTGAGGTTGTTTGGGGGAAGAGGATGAAGTTTAATCAAAACAGACTAAAAACAACTTTAAGATGAATCTAGGGTTCCTGGAACAGTGGTCATGTCAATGGTTGGGCACACTTAGAAAGCTGCTGTGGAAAAGGCTTTCTTAAACAGAGAAGAGCTGCAGCTCTGCCCTTCCCCCTCACCCTCTGCTGCTAAAGGTTTCATAGGAGTAGAAAACCCAGTAAGCTAATGCCAGCCAGTAGTGCAGTGGTATTACTTAGAATTATTGAATTTTAGAGCTGGAAGGGACCTTGGAGGCCATTAGTTGGCATCAGTTCCCTCAATGGACATTGGCTGATTTCTCAGATGACTATTGTCTATAAGAGGAAGGATGATGCTTCATAATATGAACTGCATTCCTAAAATAAGCTTTCTTTGAAAGAAAAATACATATTGCTAAATAAGAAAAAAATGACGCTTCTCTTCAATGGAGTTAACATAGGGGTGAGAATAAGAGTATTTCCTTCCCTAGGTTGTTGTGAAGATCAAGAAAAATAATGTATGTAAATTATTTTACAAACTTTAAAGCACAATATAAATGCTTTTATTATTGCTGTTATTATAAATAAGTTTTATATTATATTATTTATTTATATTTATATGAGACATTATAACATGATATACCCTAATACTATATATAGTATATAAGATTTATACTATATAGTATATATATATATATATATATATAATACTATGATATCTACTATATTATTTAACAAATTTTATTGCTTTGTTCTTCCATTCTAATCATTTCTGGATATAACATCTCACCCTTTCTTCTTCTCTCCCCTGGTAATAAAGAAAAATGGATAAACAAAAATCAATCAATAAAGCCTCCTACAGTATATTCAATATTCTTTAACTGCAACTAACTCTCTTACCTGTCCAAGGCCAAGAAGGAGGTGAATTTTTCTCATTTATTCTTCAAGCTAAGGATGGTTCTTTAAATGATCTCCTGTTAAGACTTTCATTTATAAGTTATGTTCATTTATTTTATTATAATCATTGGGGCATATTGTTTTGCTGACTCTGCTTGTCATATTTTTAATTACTTCATGCCACTCTCCCCATTTTTATCAAAATTCTTCATAGTTGCCATTTTATGGCCCAATAATAGTCTATTAAATTCATGTGCCACAAGAAGTGCTACTATTCCCCAATGGATGGATATTCTCCCCCCCCCCCCATTTCTTTGCTACCACCAAAAATGCTACTATGACTATCTTGTAAATCGGGCACCTTTTCTTTGACCTGCTTGGGGTAGATGCCCTACTGTGAGATTTCTGGGTCAAACCTCAATTATCATAATATGGTTTCCTTTTGGTTATAAAGGACTATGGAATTGGTTTTAAATAGATATTTTTACTCCTACTATTCTTAGTTCAAGAGGAATTTCTCTGTAATGCACAGAATCCTAAGTATATTGTATAACTGAGTAAACTTCTTAGACCTTAGATACTCTATTTGTAAAAGGAGTGGATCAGACCAGGTAATCTCTTTAGCTCTAAAAACACTGCCATTTTGAAAAGGACTAAAGTGTAATTTGGGGCAAGTCATTTCACCCTTTTCTTTCAATTTCCTTATCAGTAAGATGAATGATTTGGACAAAATGGCATTTAATCTTTCTTCTAAGTGTATTTGTATAATGCCATGACAGAGGAGTAATGAGTAGATGCTGATTTAGTTTTCCAGGAATGAAAATCTTCATAACAATTAGAGTCCCAAAGTGGGAGGGTTGGCCTTGAGAAGTCATTGGTTCCTTATCACTAGAAACTGTCAAATGGAGGCTAGATAACAATTTGTTGGGTTAGTTCTCTTGGGAATTCCTATTCAGGTACAGGTTAGACTAGGTATATTTGAGGTCATTCTAAATATGAGATTCTGTGATGTGATTTAAGTAAAAAACAGGGAACCAATGTAAAATTAAAATCTGGAGTATTGTGGGTGTATGTATGGGGCAGTAGTGAGGTAGGGGTAGAATCAAGAAGGCAGTCATATTAAATTAAAAAAAAAGGGATGGTCCTTGTTGTATGAAGAACTATTGAAATCAAAATTTCATTCATAAACACCATTCATTCATAAACACCATATAAACACCATTTATGAAAACCATAATGCCCATGGTATGTTTTCTTTCTGCTAGAAAGGATTAATTTGTGCTAAAATTGGTCCAGTAGGGAAAAACTGGTATTTATTCCATGCAATTTCTTAAAAAACAGAATTTAAAACTTCTTATATTTTCCACCTAAAAGGTTAATATCTATCTAGGCAGCACAAAAGAGCATTTTTTTCCTGGTTCATGAGGAATACTGAAGCACAATCTCATGAAATAAGAAATAAAGAAAAACATTTTGGCATGAAATTCACCGTTTCTAAATGTTGAAGCCAAACACAGAACCAACCGCAGGCAAGACTGTAGAGGGTGTTTGTCTTTGATGGCTCTAGTCTTGTCTTCCTGTACTGTGAAATTTTCTAGAAATACCCCTGGACTATAGATCATGAGTTTAAATGCCACTTTCCTACTCAACTCTGGCTGACCTTGGACACATCTCCTAAATTTTGTTGACCAATAAAATCTCTTGCAGTTCTAAGGCTGTGGGAATTCATTCACTTTCTTTAGCAATGGGTTAGAACACAAGTCCATCACTGCTTATATGAGATAACTCCAGCTGAATTCTAGTCAGAAAGACCTGAGTTTTAATCCCACCTTGTGACCATGGGCAAATCACTTAACTTCTCTTAGTTTTCTCATTTGAAAGAACATGAGAATCAAGTAAGATAATATATGTAAAACGCTTTTCAACAAATGATAGCTATTATTGTTAGAATTATTATTCTTTCTTTTATGTTCTTGCAGTAAAGGCTCTGGTATCAGTCTTTGGGGGGGAACATGGAGGGAGGTGAATAACTCCACTTGTATTCTGTCTTTGTGTTGTGTTTACTTCACATAAATTTAATTCAATTCTGCTGATCACACATAGAGAGTGACGGTATTACAAATGAGAAAGACCTGGCTTCAAATCCTTCACTTGGTACTAGCTATATGATCCTAGACAAGTCATTTAACTTCAGAGTCTAGTTCCCTTTTTTTTTATAAAGTGGGGATAACAAGATTTTTCAAATCCTCAAACAAGACAATAAACATGAAACTTTGCAAAACTTAAAAAACTTTATATAAATGCATTATTATTTCTGTTATTAGATAAGTATGGGTGATAAATTTATTCAACCCCACTGTGATTAAAGTAATTGATAAAATGCCTAATTAGGAAAATGTCTTTGAAGAAGAATGATTTCCAGAAGACTCTTTCTTGGTTAGGAAACTTACAGAACTTGACTAAACTTCAAGGATCATCCATAAATTATCAACTTGAGTTGAGAAGTATTTATTCCAGAAATCTGAGCAAGTCTGGCATTAAAAGGCATCTCTGAGCAGCAAAGCTATTACTAAGTTGAAGAAGAGAAAGGAGATCTCAAAGTCGATCATTGGGTCCACAAGAATCTTGAAGCAAAAGACCTTGGCTGAGGAAATTCTTGAAAAAAGGTTGACATCCAATTCCCCTCCTGATGTCTGTCTATCTATTGACTCTATAATATTATCTGCTATTTTGTTACTCAAACATTTTCAGTAAACTGAATTTTGTCTCAACCACCAAGAGTCTAAGGGTTAACTACACATAGATAGAAATGAAAAGTTAGATGAAAAGTCTAACCCAAGAATTTTTTTTAACTGGGGGCTCAAAACAATTTTGAGTAAACTCTTAACTTTTCATCTAAAATAAACTCCATAAAACTGAAAAAAGGGAATTGGATCTTAGGGATCATTGTCTTGCCTTGCTAGGTTTATAATTGAGCTAATTAATATGACAGGTTATTGGGCACAATGAAATTTGGGCAAAAGCTTCCAGAAATTGGTTTTTCCACCCTTTTCGTTAGTTCTGCTTTTTTTTTTTAGGTTTTTTTTTTTGCAGGACAGTGGGGTTAAGTGGCTTGCCCAAGGCCACACAGCTAGGTAATTATTAAGTGTTGTCTGAGGCTGGATTTGAACCCAGGTACTCCTGACTCCAGGGCCGGTGCTCTATCCACTGTACCACCTAGCCACCCCCCCCCCCATTAGTTCTACTTTTACACCAATCTTTTATCTTTTTACTGATGTTGTGATTCTATTTACACCCCAATAGAAGGAACTTCTAGAACTAAACAAGAGAGCAGTTATGTATAATGGGCAAGGTTCTGAATATAGAGTCAGAAGTCTGGGTTAAGTCCCAGTCTTGCCATAGGACCCCTATAAAACTCACCATCCTCCTCAGAAAAGTGGGGATGATAACCTGAGCCTTACCTCTCTCATGGGACTACTATAAGGAAAGTTCTTGAGGGTGTTGTGGAAATATGAGTAATCCTCATCATCAGATCTAGGCTCTAACACTTGCTAGTTATGACCTTGACCTTTAACTGGCTGTGTGAGATGACAAGTCATTTAAAATTTCTGGGTCTTAGTTTCCTGATCTGTAAAATGAAGAGGTTGTGAGATCCTTTTTCATTGTAAATCTATGATTTCCATCTGGAATAAGGTTTTTTTTTTCTTGCAAGGCAAACGGGGTTAAGTGGCTTGCCCAAGGCCACACAGCTAGGTAATTATTAAGTGTCTGAGACCAGATTTGAACCCAGGTACTCCTGACTCCAGGGCCAGTGGTTTATCCACTGCGCCACCTAGCCACCCCTGGAATAAGTTTTTGAACTTGTCTTATTCCTCCTCCAGATTTTTTTTTCTTTTAAAAATAGGAAAAAAACATACTTTGGATCCACTTTGAAATTTATAATTCCATCTCCTCTACTCTTGTTTGTTTGTTTATTTGTTTGTTTTAGGTTTTTGCAAGGCAAATGGGCCTAAGTGGCTTGCCCAAGGCCACACAGCTAGGTAATTATTAAATGTCTGGACCAGATTTGAACCCAAGTACTCCTGACTCCAGGGCTGGTGCTTTATCCACTACGCCACCTAGCCACCCCCATCTCCTCTACTCTCTATGGAGTCCTGGGTCATAGGACTTAGTATTGGTGACTTTCTAAATGTCATTAATTCCAACTCCTTTATTTTACAGATGAGGAAATTGAAGCACAGAGAAGGAAGTCACTTGTTCTAGATCCCAGTGGTAATAACATAGAAAGCCAAGATTCAAACCTGTGTCTTATCACTGTTTGTGATTTCAGTTATGCAACATGGTCTCTGAGTTCTTTGTTTTTAGGTGAGAACAAGATGTTGTAGTTCAAATCTTGGCTCTGCTACTTACTGTGTGACCTTGGACATGTCACACTTCTCTGCGGGTCTCAATCTTCTCATCTTTAAAATGAATGGATTGAGCTTCTATGGTCTCTGCTCTTGCTTCAGCTCTCGAGCTAAGGATTGTCTCTCTGGATGTTGAGTCAAATGGAACTCATTCCTCTGGCTGATCCCATTTAGTTCTATGAGTATAATGAAAGTAAGCTTATATTTAGGTATCCCATGACCATAGGAACACAGAAGCAGAGCTGGGAGGCCATGTAGCTCTACCCTTTAATTTTATTGATGAAAAATGAATGCTCAGAGATTTCAGTAGACTTCTTGCCCACAATCGCACTGGTAACAAGAGATAGAGACTTGAACCATCCTTGGACTCCAGGTCCAGCCCATTTCGCACACTGTGTGATCTGAGCCTCACAATATCCTTATGAGGTAGGAGTGCTAGGCTGGAAAGGACCTCAGAGATCATCTAGCCAGACCCTCTCATTTTATGGATGAAGAAATTGAGGCACAAGAAGGAGAAGAAAAAAAAGGAGAAGGAATTTGCCCAAAGTCACACAATCCCATCAAAGAAGGGATTGAAATCCAGGTTCTCTGTCCCCAGAGCCAGTTTACCATCTACTCCACCATATGTGCAGAGAGATGCTCCCTGGGGATTCTCAGGAGACAGAGGAATTCAACAAAATGGTCTTAGATCAGGAAGTTCTGTCTCTGACACTCTCCCACTGTATCCAGGACCATCTCCTGTCATCCTGATCCATATCTGGCCACTAGAACCAGATGGCTCTGGAGGAGAAAGTGAGGCTGCTGACTCAGCACAGCCCCCACCCCTCACTCAAATCCAATTCACTTGCATGTCATGGCATCACCTCCCTGATGTCATTGAGAATGAAGGACAGATAATAACAGCTATGTAGGATTGGGGTTAACCCTAACCAGATCCATCCCTAATACTCCAACTGTAACTCTATCCTAAATTCTCATGGCTCCAGGCAACTCTAAGACTGCAAGGTGTAGGGAAGTTTCTGATGGGCATTATCAGACCAGTTTTCCTATCTAGAAGTTCCCTTCAGAGCTGATATCACAAGTCTGAATTTTAAAAAATAAACAAGGAACTTTCTGTAAGTCAATGAGATCTAACTCCTTTTGACATATACTAATAGAGATGGAAAGACTGTGAGCTTCAGAATGACCCTAAAACTGTGGCTTCCTTGCCCTGAGACCTGGCTTCTGAGAACTAACCTTAATGTTCTGCAATCACATCCTTCAATTTGTCCTGTCTTCTTGTCTTTGAGGTGAAAACTCCTCCATATCACCCTTCTTCTCACACCTAGCATCATTGGGCCTGGCTGTGAACAAGGATGAGGTGAGGGAATCACTCCCCTGCTTCTCCCTGGACTGACATTTTATGCAGAAACTCTAGTCCTGGACCAGGGTATCAGGAACTTGGGAAAATCAGTCAACATCTTGGGTCCAGGCAGTCCTTCCTAGCCAGGCAGGAAAATCACTTTTTTTTGTAAGGCAATGGGGTTAAGTGGCTTGCCCAAGGCCACACAGCTAGGTCATTATTAAGTGTCTGGGACTGGATTTGAACCCAGGTACTCCTGACTCCAGGGCCAGTGCTTTATCCATTGCACCACCTAGCCGCCTCAGGAAAATAACTTTTTAAAAAAAATATTTTTCCAATTATATGTATAGATGATTTTCAGCATTTATTTTTGTAATGTTTAATCCTTCCCACACTTCCTCCCCACATGTTAGGATAGCAAGTAATCTGATATAGGTTATAATGGACAATTGTGTTACACTTAAGAAAAGTCACTCTTAAGCAAATAAAAATAAAACAAAATCCATTTTACAACTTTTTTTTTCCTGGAAAAACAAAAGAACTCCATGGCCCCATTTGATTTCTCTCCCTACAAACCCACCCAGTACCACACCTATCTTCCTTTTTCCTGCACAGCATGAATTATTCCAAGGTACTAGCATAGTGAAAATGTTTATGAACTTTGGCTTTAGCTTTGGCTCAGAGACGCTTTGACTTTTTTCTTTTGAACTAGAGAAAAGTCAGGAATTTCAAAAGGCATTTACAACTCTTTATTTTATTTTATATTTTGGTACTGATTATCCTTAAAAGTTCCCCTGCTATGATACATCCTCTATAGACTGTGGAGCTATGGGAGGTGGAAATGAACAGTAGAAGGAACGTTGGATCTGGAGTAGGAGAAAATCACTTATTCCTTGGGTGACCTTGGGTAAATGGCTTGATCAATTTGAGTTTCAAGATTTCTGACTTTCAGGATGATACTGTTGGGTGCAATGAACTCTAAGATTCTTTTCAGTTTTAAATCTATGATGTTGTAATTCACCTTTTAACTCCCACCACAGCCACCGACCCACTACCTCCTCTCCTTTCCTTCACTCTCTTTCTTCTCTTTTTTCCCTTTCCTTTTTTCTCCTCTTCTTTACTTTCTTCTTTTCTTTTCTCCTTTCTTTCCTCTCTTCTTTTCTCCTTCCCTTTCTTCCACTCCCTTTTTCCCCTTCTTTCCTTTCCCTTTCATCTTTTCTCCAATCCTCCCTCTCTTCTCCTCTCCTCCCCTCTTTTTCCTTTATCTTTCTATCATTCTTTTCCTCCTTTTGCAGAAAAAATGAGGTTACATTCTCACTGTTTTAATTTATTTGTAGGAGTAGCTAAATTAGTCCACAGTGTTAGCATTAAGGTTTTATGAGTGCTAAGGTCACATTAAGTTCAAGAAAGCAGAGAAAGGACCTAGGTGACCAAGACTTTTTTTAAAGGGGGGAGGGTTTAAGGGGATTCCTTTTGAAACCATCTTAGTTGCCAAAAGCAAAAGATTAGAATTATTGAACTAAATATACACATGTAACCTTTATTAGATTACTTTCTGTTAGAGGGAGAGAAGGAGGCATGAAGGGAGAAAAAAGTAAAACAAAACAGCAAAAAATGATGGCTGAAAACTACTGTTACATGTAATTTGAAGAATAAATAAATAAAATATTATCTCCTGCAAAAAAAATTGTTGAACTAATACTCATTTAATTGTCTGGAATAGTTAGATGGAACAATGGGTGGAATGGATAAATCATATTTATTTCATCCTTTATTAAATCTGAATTTTCTGTGTTTTATAATGTACATAATACAACGCTTTGATAGCACACAATATGACTTACAATTACATAATATCCACCTCTGCGATCATATTCATTCTTCTAGTAGCTGGCTGGTTGAGTTCCCCAAGGGATATCAATGTTACTCTTTGTAGCACTGTAATGTTACAAGTGACTAACCTTTCAAATGCTGCTTCTTCAGGGGTTCATGAGCATCGGTGTGCTCCCCCCCTTAAAAAGTCAGCAGATATTCTTTTACAAAAAGATTTATTCAAATAACACATCAGCAGCAATATTTGCAAAGCAATTTTTCTAAATGTTATGGGACACTCTCCCATACTCACCAAGAGTTCAAGAAGGTAATGGAATGGGCACGATGAGCTAAAAGGAGGGGACACACAGTTTTGAGGCAACTCACTTCTCCAGAATTGTAGGACCTCACTCTCCTTTCTCTTTACAGAGGATTCTCACAAAATTTGGTATAAGCCTGTCCATTCAGCTGGGCTCTTATTTGCAGAGTATTATGTCTTGGCTAGACAGACCAATCTGCTTCCAAGAGAATAGAGTAAGTCACTCAATGACTGGACTGATTTCTCTCCAGGATCTATTGTTGCTGCCCTGGACTTGGAAAGTCATGAGGCCTTTCCCAGAACCTGGTATTTCTAGTGCATAGCTCAATTCAATAGTCTCCTGAGTTTGCTCCTTTGTGGGTCATTACTGTCTTCCAGGTTTTAGATTTTTTTCATCCTTTTAATGGTTTTAATTTAAAAATAATTTTCATTATGAAACTGACAAGTAGAAACAAATATAGTCATTTTCATACACAAAGAAAAACATAAGAATATTGAATAGAAAACTCTGAATTTCTATTACAGACAACCTGGGCATATATATATATATGTATATATATATATATATATATACATATATATATATATACACATTATATGATAATTCTAATATTGTCCTATTTGTATCTTTCTGAATTTCCTTCTGCTCCACTGCATGTATCTTATAATTACTCTTGATTAATTATAAGCATCCTTCCCCCCTCCAGATATCTCCCCACCTTCAAATAATGAAACATCTTACCCTTGTCATAAATAGAGTCAAGCAAAGCAGAAACACGTGAATCATATCTGAAACTGCCTATCTCATTCTGAACGTTATCTCTCCTTCCTTTCATGCCTAAACTTCTTGAGGGAATTTTAGTTTTTTCTCCAAGTCAATGAAAATCTACCTTCTTTCTCTTCTACCTCTCCTCACCATCAGGGAGAAAGAAAAATAAAAGCCCTGTAACAAATGCATATAATCCAGCAAAATACAAAATGCAGCCCCACATTGGCCGTGTCCACCCAAAATGTGTCTCATGAGTAGCCTATTTCATCATGAATACTTTGACATTTTGGTTGCTTATCGCATTAGTCCGCATTCCTAAATCTGTCTTTGCAATTTAGTTGTTGTTCTCCTAGTTCTGCTCACTTCATTCTGCATCAGTTTGTATAAGCTTTCCCTTTATATGACACCATCCTCCTCAGTTTTTCTTATCACACAATAGTATTGCATCACATTCTTTTGCCATTACTTACTCATATATTCCCCAGTCAATGGACATCCCTCAGTTTTAATTCTTTGCCACTATAAATGAGATGCTTTTTATATTTCTTTGGGCTACTTTGCACATCAAAGTTTCTTGATAGTTCCATACTTTTTTTAAGTTTTCTTCTTTTTTTTTGCAAGGCAATGGGGTTAAGTGGCTTGCCCAAGGCCACACAGCTAGGTAATTATAAAGTGTCTGAGGTCGGATTTGAACTCAGGTACTCCTGACCCCAGGGCTGGTGCTCTATCCACTGTACCACCTAGCCGCCCCCTAGTTCCATACTTTTTATGAGTAATGTTTGCAAGTCCTTTATTTCATTAAAGGTCAATTTTCCCTCTCTAGGATCATAGTTTTTCCTGGGTAAGTAATGTTTCCTTGTAAGTCTATCTCATTTGTCTTTTGCAATATCATATTCCAAGGTCTCTGCTCCTTTAAAGTTATGATTGCTAAATCTTCTGTGATATTTACAGTGGTTATTAGATACTTGAATTCTTTCCTTCTTACTGCTTGTAGTATTTTTTCTTTGTCTAGAAAACTCTAGATTTTGACTACCAGGAGTTTTCATTTAAATCATCCTTTAAAGCCAAATGTGATTTACTCAATTTCTACCTGTTCTAGAAAGTGATTCCTGTGACCTAAGATTCCACCTTCTTGTCATTCTGCCTGTGTTTGGGAACATATTATAAAATGAGGCAGCCAATCTTTACATCAAGCCTAAATTTGATCTTGGCAATTTTGTGGGGGACTAGAGTTATCTAGGGTTAGGAGGTATGACTGGATTGCAGTTTTTCCTTGGAGGAATTAGCACCCATTTCATAGACCCATGGATACAAAATTAGAACAAACATCATAGTTATCTAGTTCAAACTCCCAATTTACAGATGAGAAAACTGAGATCTAGATAGGTTGTGCTTATCAAATAATAGAATCTTAGATATAGAAATGGTAGCTACCTCAGAAACCAGCCAGTCCAATTTCCTCCTTCTTCAGATAAAGAAACAGGGAGTAGAGAG
Organism: Macrotis lagotis; assembly: GCF_037893015.1. Taxonomy (NCBI): domain Eukaryota; kingdom Metazoa; phylum Chordata; class Mammalia; order Peramelemorphia; family Peramelidae; genus Macrotis; species Macrotis lagotis. The sequence goes on along the minus strand of NC_133663.1, from coordinate 32,921,899 downwards.
ATTAAATAATAGCTAGGTGGATGGAACTGTGTGCTTGGACTCTGGATGACCCAAGTTCAAATCCTGCCTTAGAAACTTAAAGCTCTGTGACTATGGTTAAGTAATCTAGCCTTTCTCAGCCTCAGTTTCCTCATTTGGAAAATGAAGGGACTGATATTTTAAGGTCTCTTCCCACTCTAAACATATGATACTATCAGTGGCCTATCCAGAGTCAAAGAATAGTAAGCATTAAGAAGTGAATTTTGACCTCAGATCCTTATCCTCCAGAGGGATTGTTCTTTTCATGGTCCCAGTGAGATCCCAGATTCATCAAAGATGAGACTCTCGAGAGAAGGTGATAATTCTCAGAGGAAATCTAGTCTTGTCAAATGATATGTAAATGGGCTTTGTCCTGCTTTGCCAGCTCCTTTGGAAGCTTACTGTGTCACCTTCAGAACAGGCAGGGAAGCCTTTATTTTATTTCTCTAATTCTTTATTTTTGCAGAAAACAGGAAGCAGAATGGGCTTTGGAGATTGGGATAGAGAGAGCAAGCTGAATGACATAACAGTCATTTAATGATCAACGGCATTCCACAGTTGGCATCTGAACCCATGGAGATTGTGAAGTAGCTATTGTCAATGACCTTCTACAGGGACAGGGCTCTCTAACTGTCTCTAACAGAATAACTTTTCATTATCTGAGAGAATGAGTCTTTTGTAAGAGAAGGAATCTTTTTTGTGTTGTTCTCAGTGCTTCATGTCAAGATTAGGGGATGACCTGGCAAACAGGCTAGCTGGAGAGAGACTAGTGACAATGGGAGAGAGCCTGAACTACAAGGAACAGAGTAGAATGAACCTGGTTTACTCTGACTGGGAGACAAGCTGCCCTGATCTGAGCTGGCTGGGTAGAGAAGGTGGAGGGCACCCCCAAGAACTCCAGCTGGTTTATAATAAGAGATCTGAGAGACAAGGCCAAGGGAAAGATCTAGTATCTAGATACTAGAAGTGAAGGGAATCTGAGAGAACTAGGAGAATCTAGTCTTCTTGCTTGGAAGCCTATATAGAGCAAAGTCAATAAATTTCCCAAATCATATATATATATATATGTGTGTATATATGTGTATATATATATATATATGTATATGCTTGTTTTCACTGTAAACCATCTCAAAAAGATCAGATAGTCATTGGAAAATAACATTTGGGAGAGACCTTACTGTAAGCAAACAATTAAATATACATTTATTAAGTGTTTACTGTATACAGAGTATTGTGTGGGACTAGAAGAAAGGTACAGAATATAATTAAGACATAATTCCTGCCCTCATGGAGTATATAGTCTACTATAGGATATAGTGCTAACATGGAAGCTATGATATTACATAAAAAAGTCTGAGGGAGGTGTGAACAAAATTGTATGTGAGGTTTGGGTGATGAACTCACTCACCATCTTAGTTTTTCTGAACCTTTTCATGCTTCCTTCCTCCCAACACCTCACTCCCCCCATCTTCTCAGCTGAGATCCTTGCTTCATATTTCACAGAAATGCACTGAGAGCTCCCTCTTCTCACCTCCTCCTCCTCTCACAAGCCTTCTGCCACTATTTCTGTTTTTACCTTCTCTCATGTGATAAAGTGTCCCTTCTATTTGCCAAAACTAACCCCTCTCTGTGCACGAGGGATCCCATCCTTTCCAACAGATTTCTTTCTCTATCATGCTTAGTCTTTCACTTATCTTTAATTTCTCCCTGTTAACTGACTACTTCTTTACTTCCTATATCCATGTCTCTTCCATCCTCAAAAAATCGTCACTTGATTCATCCAGTTCTGTTAGCTATCACTGCCATTCTCTCCTCCATTTTGTAGCTCATCATCTTGGGATGGTTCTTCCCCCCCGCCACTCTCTTAACTCCCTATAGTTAGACTTCTGCTCATCATTCAACCAAACTGTTCTCTCCAAAGTTACCAGTAGTCTCTTAATTGTCAGATCTAATGACCTTTTCTCAACCTCATTCTCCTTGATCTCTCTGTAGTCTTTGACACAATCACTTTCTTCTCCTTGATAGTCTCCTCTCTAGATCTCCCACTATTCTATCCTGCTTCTTCATATGTAATGGTTCCTTCTCATTTTCTTTTTCAGGATATTTTTTCCAACTCACATTCGATAACCATGAGTATCCCTCAGGGTTCTGTCCTGGGCTCTATTTTCTTCTTGGTTTTAGAGGTCAGAATGAAGAGAGACAGAGAGAAGTTTTAAAAATTCATATTTCGGCTTCATGTAAGGAAGAAATTCCTAATAATTAGATCTGTCCCAAAGTGGGAGGCAGCATAAATGAGACTTCTCCTTGACCTCGTCATGAAGGGAAGATGGGAGGACCGGTCACTACAAGATTTTAGTATTTTAATGTCCATGAAAAGGAACCATGGGGTTGTTACAATAAGGAAATGGAAAGATTATTAGATGAAAAGACAGAGGATATAGGGAAGTTTGTTGAGAACAAATAGACTGGTGTTTAGAGAAGATATAGTGGAAATGTCTCAGAATGTGAGAGAAGTTGGACTAATCAGAACAGGATCAAGATTTAGGGGTGGATAGGACTTTGGAAGTCCTCTAGGATAATCCCCTCACTTATAGATGAGGAAACAGCATAAGTTGATATGTGATGAAAAGTTGAGACTGTGAGATAGAAGTGAGGAAGGATAGTCTTGCAGTCTTGGGAGACAATTTGCAAAAGCCTGGAGAAGGAAGATGGAATGGCTTATGTGGGCACACATGTTGGTTGGAAAGATGGGCAAATGCAGGAAACTTCATGAGCAATAATAAGCTAGGATTGGAGGCTGGAGCAGGTTGTGAAGATCTTTAAATGCCAACAGAAGGCTCCCTTCAAGATTCAGATTTGTTTTATTATGATTATTCCTTTACTTATTATACTCTTTCTATTAAAACTTTATCTTCTTTTCTTCTTTTGTACATTCCTGCATCCCTTTGAGATTAAGGCATTTCTATATCAAAATATCTGTGTGCAAAGGGATTTTGTTTTTGTTAATTTTGTTTAATTTTCTTTTTTTAGAGGTTCAGTTGAAAGTAAATTTCATGGCACATTTTAAAAAATTCCAACAGAAGAGCTATTTGGCATGGGGGGGATGGAAATACCAGCAAACTTGTGTTTGAAAGTATAAAGTATGTTTGGTGTAGATTGATCTCTTTAATTAGACTGTATGCTCCCTGAAAGCAGGGACTGTCTTTTGTCTCTTTTTCGTATCCCCAGCATTTAGCAAGATACTGGACACATATCATTGTTGTTATCAAGATGTATCAGTGTCCCCAGCTCATTTTACAGATGAGGAAACTGAGGCAAATAGGATTAAAGCAACTTTCCCAGGGTTCTACAGTTAGTGTCTGAGGCTGGATTTGAACTCAGGCCCTCCAGTTTTGGAACTCTATCCACTAAAGTATTTGATACATAGTTGGTGATTGATAAATGTTTATTGATTGACTATTACTTTAAGATTTTCAAAGCCCTTTTATATATTTATCTCATTTCATTCTCTCACCAATTCTGGGAGATAAGTCAAATGTTTAACAATGGGCTCTGTGGAAAAAAAGTATTCATGATAGCATTTTCTCCATCCATTTTTTTAAATCTAGGCAACTAAAGAAATAATAAATTAATCCCTGATCTATAGTGTAGGTTGATTTCTAAGCTGAAAATGCTCACACTGAAAATCTAACAGTTGGTTCACCAGTTTGATTTGACATACCCCTGGAAGGAGGTGTTATTATAAATCTCATTTTACAGATAAAGAAACTGAGGCATACAGTGGTTCAAGTCCCGAGATCTTTCCCAAGATCCGAGGGAGCATTCAAACTCAGGACTTTCTGATTCCAAGTTCAGCTCTCCATCCAAGACCACATCTACCTGTCTTTAGCAGGTACTTAAATTTAGAGTTTGATTTTGGCAGCTGTTTGGAGGATGGGCTGGAGGAGAGACCTGAGGTCAGGAGGTCAATGATTAGGGGGCTTTCATAATGGTCCAAGACCAGGGCAGGGAATGTTCAACCCAAGGGTCTTATCACAGGTGGGTCTTGAAATTCAATAAATCTAGAAGCTTTTTGGGGGTGAATTAACTAAAAGTTTGAACAAATATAACAGGTGAATAAAAAAGGTTCCCCACCCCTGGTCCTAGAAAGAGGGAATGAGGACTGATAGATTGTGAGCTGAATTGTAGAAAGAATCATTTTTTTTTCTGCTTGGGCTCTAATATATGATTATTGAGACCTTTCCCCACTCTGAGGTTTGGTGGTTCTGTGGTTCTCATCTTCCAGTCTTACTGGATCTGTAATGTCACAATCAACTACTCCCTAAATGATGATGAAGAAAGTCCACAAAGAAATGTTCTTCTATCTGTTCTTCCAAATCATGCCTTTATTTGCGTTTCAATTGAGTCTTTTCTCTAGGACCCAAGGGAGATGAGGTCAGTCCCTGGACTTCCAAGCCTTTGGTTTGCACCTCCCCCCCCCCCACCTCCCCTGGGTGCTTGGGTGGACGCCAGCTCGGGTGTCAACATGGCATCATCATTAGGCTGTTTGCTTCATTCCGGTTCCTGCGGTTATTATTGTGTTGCCCGGTGATAAGCAGATTGGCACAAGAACATCTAAACTTCAAGTAGCGATGAGCAATTATCTAATTAGGAGCTTACTATCCAATGAGCTAATATACGTGAATATGCTTTGAGAAGCATAAAACATGATGCAAATGGATTATTATAATTTCTAAATCTGTTTGGATAGGGGTAGGAAGGAAGGCAGGTGATGTCATGTGACTTAATGGAAATAACATTGGTTATCCAAGGAAAGTGAATTCGGGAAAAGGCCCATTTGGTGATGGGGAAAGCAGAGGGTATTGTCATTTAATCTTTTTAGGAAGGAAAAGAAAACATGATTTTTTTTGTCATATATATATATATATGCTATATATAACATTTTATTTTATTTTGAAAAAATTATTTATTTTCATCCTTATACACATGGATATTTTTAAGTTACAAAATTTCCTTCCACCCTCCCTTCCCACCCTCCTCCCCTTAGTGGCAAAGTCAGGTTAGCATTATACATGCATATTTTTGAAAAAAACATATTTGCAGATTATTCATTTTTGATATGAGGAATTAGGATTAAAGGAAAGAGATACATAAGAGATCATTTTTATAAAGTGTTCATTGGATTCTGAAGGGTTGTTGTGTGTGTGTGTGTGTGTGTTTTGTCTTGATTTTCTTTCTCTTAGACTTGGAAGCTTATTTGTAAATAAGTAGTGTGTATTTTTTAAAAACTTGTCTTATTTTTATTTTAATTATTTCATTGTTTCATGATGTGCTTTTTGTTTCTAATTATTTTAAATTTCTGAATGTCTCTCCCCTCCCCCCTTCCTGAGTGAACCATGCTTCCTAACAACGGTAAACAGCATTTTTAACACTCTTAAAAGAAGACCAAAAAGTAGTTCCGGAAAGATATTTGTTTGGTCTACATCCAGAGAGTCCCAGTTTGCAATAAAGGGAGAGACGCGAAATTTCTTAACTTTTCTCTGGGGCTAAATTATTATTATCATTGCTGCTGTTATTGTTCTCTCCATTTTGTTGCGTGATTGAGGAAGCCTCTTAGCCTTTCAGTCTTCTGGGGGACTATAACATATAGCAGAGAAGGGGTACTGGGGGTGGCCGTTTCTTCTGGGAGCTCCTCACAAATTATAGGTCCATTGCCTATCACCGTCTATGTACATTACTGTGTTTGGGTGCTTTCAGTCCTCTCTGACTCCCCATGATTCCATTTGGGGTTCTCTTAGCCAAGATGCTGAGGGGTTGCTCATTTACTTCACTTCTCCATCTCATTCTACACACAAGGAGACTGAATAGGCAGGGTTAAATGACTTACCTGGGGTCATCTATCTAGGAAGGCCAGAATTGAACTCAGGAAATTGAGTCTTCAAGGGCATCTAGGTGGTGCAGTGGATAGAGCACTGATCTTGGAGTCAGGAGGATGGGAGTTTGAATCTATCCACTTGCCACTTTCTAGCTCTGTGACTTTGGACAAGTCACTTAACTCTGATTGCCTCACATCCAGGGCCATCACAGAGAGAGAGAGAGAGAGAGAGAGAGAGAGAGAGAGAGAGAGAGAGAGAGAGAGAGATCCATATCTGGCCACTGGACCCAGATGACTCTGGAGGAGAAAGAAGTGAGGCTGGTGACCTAGCACAGCCTCCCCGCCAAATGGCATCACCTCCCTGATGTTGTGGTCCTCTTTGAGAATGAAGGACAAACACCACCTCGATGCCCATTTACATTGTTTATATTTTCTCGGCTCTGCTTGCTAATTGTGTATAGTTTTTAAAAGTCTGGTTATCTGGCTTCAGGGCTGATTCGTCATTTTGTCATCATTTTGAGGGATCAGTTCCAGACTAACCATCCTTAATTCTCCCCAATTTCGGCTCCATGACCCCCTGGCCCCCATTCAGCTCCCCTTTATATTCCATCTTCCTCAGTTGGAACGGAAGCTACTTGAGGGCAGGGAACGCTGTTTTTGTTTGCATTTATCATACAAGCTATCATCCATACAGGTTTGGAGACTTGATTTGACAGCGTGCTACAACAGATTTAAAGATGGGCGAGGACCCCAGGCTGGGGAGGGGAGGGGAGGTTTCAAGGAGAAGTGGGGAGAAGGAATTGGAAATGGGCTCTGATGGTGGACATTAGAGATAGGCCTTCTAGCATTTTAAATATACAGTTGCAGGACAAGGTCAGACAGGAGAATAAAGACTGGAAAAAGGAAAGTTCCTGCCCTCAACATGGAGGGAGATACAAAAGCAAACAGGAAGTTTATGGAATACTCCCCAAACTTGTCCTAGAGAGCAGGCTCTGTTTTCCTCTCTGTCTTTGTAGTCATAAGACCCTGCACAGAGTAGGTGATTAAGGCTTGCTTTTTTAATTGAATTAAAGTCAAGGGGGGGGCTCTGAGAGAACTTGGGGCAGAGGAGATGGAGACAGGTGAGACTGAAAGGATGAGAGATGATGGAGGTATCCTGGTCCCAAGGAGGAGAGGGAGGAGAGCAATAATGGGAAGGTTTGGCCAAGCGGGAGATCATAAAGCCGGGGACCCTTGACAAGTCTGTTTCCCTCTGTCTCTCTCTGTCTCTCTCTGTCTCTCTCTCTTCTTCAGTGTCTCTCTGTCTGTCTATGTCTGTGTCTGTGTCTTTCTCTCTCCCTGTCTCTCTCCCCTTTGTCTCTGTCTCCAACTCTTCCTCCTCTCCTCTCCTGTAAATAAACTCAGACATGGCCTCCAGGTTCTTCTCTCACTCTTAATCTAGGATCTTCTGCTGGTTTCCTCCAGACCTGAGAGGTTTTGTTTGCTATCAGAGTCAAACATCTTTAATTCATGGGAGTAAAACTGCTGATATGAACCATTAACTTTCTGGAGGGAGATGCTACTAAGATGCTACCAAGCACCTGCTGATAAATAAACAGAACCCCACGCTTATGCTCATCCAACCCACCTTGCCTGGGGGCTCTGGGGGGGGTGCTGCCAAGAGGGAATTTCTGTTCTTTCAAACAATTTGTAATTTTGAAATCTCTGGCCTTTCCTGTCATTCTACATCCTCTTCTTTTTCCAGTGACTCTGAACCTGCATGTGAAGAAGTCTTTTGGAAGTGAAAGAAGGCAGGTCATGGATCCAAATCCTAAATCTGGGCAGGTTACTCAACCTAGGTGTCATTTTTCTCATTTGTAGAATGAGTAGGTTGGACCAAAGGCCCAGAGCTGAGAGCAGCTCTACTGATTGATTGACCTTAGAGGTCCCTTCCTGGGACATATAATGTTACAGGCTGGGGCTGGATGAAATTTCACACATTTCCCTATTTTCTAGCTTCTAATGCTAAATCTTGTTGGGTATGGATGTCTCCAAATGTTGTATCTCTCCTGGATTTATTCATAGATAAACACACACCGCTCCTCTGAGAGAGACAAAAACCCTTGATTGATTTCAGGGAAAGGTTTTTTTTTTTTTTTGGTTTTTGCAAGGCAATGGGGTTAAGTGACTGGACCAAGGTCACAGTATCCAAGGTCAAATTTGAACTCAGGTCCTCCTGACTTGAGGGCCGGGGCTCTATCCACTGCACCACTGATTTCAGGGAACGTTTCATTGGTGCTCTCAGGGCTTAGCCCAGCGGCTGATCATAGCATTTGGATGCATCTTCCTGACTCCAGGTCATCACACTTAGCCACAGGACCTGTCCTAACTGTACTATTATAGGGATGCTTAGGATCTCAACAGTAGAAGGTTTGTAAGCCCCACCAATCTGGAAAGGACTTCAGGTGGCCCCAAGAATATACTCAGGTAAACTGAGGATAAATAAGATCATCCCCAGAGAATGGGCTGGCACCTACTTGTTTATTCAATGGTCATTTTTTTTAAGAAAATAATTATTCTAAATATTTGGGTTTATTATTGTTATTTTTAAAAACAAAAATTCTATGTTACCTTAATCATGAGAATTCACGTTATTTTTCCCTCCCTCCCGATAGTTTGTGGCTTGATATAGGTCTTTAATAAATACTTCTTTATTATTTAAACCTGTTTTACACATAGTAGGTACTTCAGATTTATTATAATTTATAATGATCCAGGTGTTTGAGAGGGAATATGCTATAATCTTTTTGTATAAAACAAAAACGATTCGGGGTTATTTTCAGTACTAAGAGGAAAAAGATATAGACAGTGTGTCAATTCAATATTCAGATGTCAGAATGGTAGGGGGAGAGCTAGCAGACTGCACAGTAAAGTCAGGATTCAAAAAGATTTTGGGACTAATAAGGTCAAATCAAAGCAAAATAGGAATGAAGGCCAAATCTTAGACTTGAATTTCAAATATTACAAAAGTTTTTGACAGGGTAAGTAGAGGGAGATAGTAAATTTGCTTATAAAAAGACCTAGGGGTGTGGATGGCCGCAATTCCCAGTATGAATAAATAGCCTCATATAGCAGAGAAGGAAGCTAAAGCCTTTGTGGACTGAACTGCGAGGTGTGGCATCCAGGGACAAGACCTTTAGTTCGGGTCAGATGTGGATGGACTGGGGAGGCTCTGGGAAGACACCCAGGGTGGTGAAGGGGCTGGAGTCCAGGCTGCAGGAAAATTGGGGGAAACCAGGGAATATTGAGCCTGGAGAAGAGAAGGCTCAGTAGGGCATGATGATTTCCAAACATATATATTTGACAGCTGTCACACAAATTGGGGATTTAGGTTAATGTGATTGTAACCGGTGGGCAGGACTAGACGCTGGGCTGTCAAAAAGCCAAATGAGGTTTGAGGTAAGGAAATGGCATGGGCCATCTTTGGAGGGAGTGGGCTTCCCCATGACTAGAGGCTCAGAAATAAGTTAGACTAGTTTGCCTTGGGGTTCCCTTCTAACTTGGGTGATGATTTGTTTCCACGAGGAAAGTATCTGGAGGGGTATTTTCCTTTCTAAAATACTAACAATTAGAAACAAGGCAATTACACCCATGTCATCTACTCAAAGGATGCTGTGAATAATAAACATTCCTACTCAAGTCAGAAAGAATTAAAACATTTATTGAGCATAAATATATTACATATACACTACAGATACAGTTAGGTATTACATATAGTGTAATATTTGCAAAATCTATACATTAAAATTGATATGGCAGTTTTAATACAATGCATGTGAAATAGTCTAAAATTTACAATACAGGAAAAAAAAACTTATGATTATTTCTTTCTTAAAGTTGAAAAGCTTGGAATGTATGTCCAACAGTGAGGTAAACCATTTTTTTGTCTTTCAATTTAAAGAATTGTGCAAGGAAGACATTCAAACACTTCAGCTAGGGCACTTTTCAATTTTGACATGAATACTGAGTTACTGTAGCCAACCAACCAAGATTAGAAGACCCTCAATATTTCAAGTTGATAAAAACAAGGTAGAGAATATGAAAAACAATTTCCCCCCCTTAAAAAGGCTCATTTCCTAACCCACCCACAATTAAGTAATTTTTTTTAAGGACTCAAAATTTTTTGCTTCATGTGACTGGTACTTGTCAAGGTGGGGAGAAGTTAAGGGCATCAAGAAATCATTTATTTCTAGACATTTTAAAGGGCACAGAAACAGTCATGGAAAACTTACTGTTCTATGTCTATTGGAGGCCAACGGTTATATGTAGCTCAAGTCAGTGAAGGAGTGTTGAGCACCAATTGCGTTCAAAGGCACTGTGCTCGGGCTCTACAGGGGAGGCAAAGGCCTCAGGGGTGTGTGTGTATGTGTGTCTGTGTGTGCACGTATGTTGTGCATATGTGTGTGTGTGTAAGTGTGTGAGTGAGCAGAGTACTCACTCCCTGATACTCATTGTGCTAACAATGGGGTCCTACAGGATTGAGATTTGGGAAGGACAGCCCCCTCACGTTTCATCTTTAGGACATGCGGCTGAGAGGTTTAGGGGTCACATAGGGCCACAGAAAGGGAAAGGGGAGAGCTGGTATTTGGACCGAGGCCTTCCAGCTCCAAACCAGAGTTGGATCTTTCCATTCCAATATCTCTGGGCGGCAGTAAGTAATATGAAGTATTTCGGGCTTCTCTTTCAACTATTTCAGCTTATTGGTGGCAAAATGAAAGATTTTCAAAAGTTATAAAAATGGTCAAATAGCCAAAGCTATTTTGGCACAAACTATTATTACCCTATTAAACACACAAACACACACAACCAATACACACACACAAACACACACACACACACACATACAATAGATAAGATTTTAACATTCGCCCAAAAGATTTTTTTTTCAAAATGGTGGGTGGGACAGAAGGGTCAAGTGTGTGGGGGGGTAGCTATATTTAAGCTGAATATTTACTGTTTCAAAATAATGCCTTTTCCAAAAACACATGTTCCCTAAATAAAACTGCAAGGCCTGAATGGTTTGTATGGCAAATTCGTTTAAAATCACAAAGGAGTCAAATTTCAAAATGGCAGAACTTTGGCAAAAAAGAGATCTTGGAACTACTCATTTGCCAGGCTAATTCAACTCATTCTTCCTGTTCATGACAAAATATCAAACTCTGCTATGTCCTATACTGAGCAAGGCCCACAGCATGAGTTGTGGATCTCTGCACTTCCTTCCAAGAGATGATTATGATTTCTGGATACATGTAAACTTTGCAATCGCTGATCATGGGTTGTTTTTTCTTTTTTCTTTTTGTTATTTATTTCTTTTTTTGTTTTTGGCATTGAATATACTAGATGCTCTCATCTTTAAAAACACAAGAAAATGTCAAAAGATTAATAACACTACCAATGTTGCCAGGGAGGAAAAAAAAAACTGACCTAAAATTACAACATTATAAAACAAGACAAAAAAAATATAACATGCTACCAGGGACAATTAGTACATAAGTACACTTTTTATTATTTTTTTTTTACAATAAATAAAAGATTGCACTGTAATTGGTATTTAAAGTACTGAATGCAGAATATAGTATAAATAAATCCCAAACAAAGGTATGGTTGGTTTTCCCCACGACTTTGGTGATGGGACTCTCACGCTAGTACAGGAGGACACGGCATTGCAGACAACGTAGACCAAGCACGACAGAGCTATGACCAAGCCAAACCAAGTAGCAAAAATATACAAAAAACAAACAAAAAAAAAATAAAACGAAAGCCGAGGATTACACTGTGTCTGTTGCACCCTTTTGGAATAATTTGCACCTCCAACTCTGAAATGTCCCTGAGGTACTCTTACATTACTGACTTCATATAAATAGTCCAATGACTTTGGGTTAAAAATAAAAATTGATTCTCTCATGACTCCAAATCATCATGTCAGAATAATGCTTTTATAGCACCTGTTGTCCGAGGCTCTCAAAGCACTTACAAACAAGTATTAGAATCCCCAGTTTTGTTTTCAATGGCTGGGGAAACTGAGGCACAGAGAGGTTAAAGTGACTTTTTAAGTCACGCAGCAAGTTAGTGACAGAACCAGGGACAGAATCTAGGGCTCCTGACTCCCAACACCCTGTGTTAACCACCAGATCACCCCACTCACTCCCTGTGTGTGTGTGTGTGTATGTATACACGTGTAGCCAGGTCAAAACACAGTGAGAAAAATGACCAATTTTGCTGATTTTTCTTTTGTCTTGTCAGTTTTGTCTTGTCAATTTCCTCCTGTTCTGTTAGAAAAGACTCGAATTTACTGGTTAAAGATACTAGAATGCAATCACTTCATCGATACCTCAAAGAACGAGACACCCATCGGTCTACCAGCCAATCTTCCAAAAATGATGAGCTGACGAGGTGAGAGAAAAAGGGGGGGAAGAGAGAGAGAGAGAGAGAGAGAGAGAGAGAGAGAGAGAGAGAGAGAGAGAGAGAGAGAGAGAGAGAGAGAGAGAGAGAGAGAGAGAGAAGAGAGAGAAAAGAGACAGAGGAGAGAGAGAGAGAGAGAGAGAGAGAGAGAGAGAGAGAGAGAGAGAGAGAGAGAGACTGCTCATGGTTAGTGTAGAATTGCCTGCAATCAGCAGGGGCAGGAAGTTGTCACCAGTCCTAGTCATAAAATTCATGTCCAATGTAACAGAATATAATAAAATCTAGTGATTAGGAGTAGTTATATACAAGGCTAGACAAACAAGATAAAGCAGCTTCCAGACAGCTGACCAAGGAGATAACTAGCTAGCTATTGCACAATGCCCTCTTAAAGTTACTGCTATGGATTGACATGGGAAAAATCTAGAATGCGCCATCACTGATATGCATTTTGGTTACTTGATTTTTTTTATAGAGGCAGTTCATAGTGTTAAAAATTATAAGAGTAACAGATTATAAAAAATATTTTAGCCTGTAGTACACGTTCTGATTTAAATGAGCTAATCATCGTTAAATAACTGAGTGACAAAAATAAAAATAAAAACAAACAGTAAATGGTGCTTAGGGCGGACGCCTTGTAGTGAAGCAGTCTCCTACAACGTTGTTGGTGATACTCAAATACCTCGTTTCCTTCACTTACAAGAGAGCTCGGGCCCTGTCGCTACACACATTGTAACTGATTAATGTTTACAAATATGCGATGATTAAAAAAAGACATAAAGAAGTGACTGGTGATTATCGTCTACTAAACAGTAACATAAAATTGAAGGTTGAGAAAGACACCAGTGAAAACAGTGTAAAAAGGCAAATTGAAAGAAAAAAATGAAAAGAAAACTCAGCGCGAGGAAAGCTTGCTTTTGGTATCTGGTTTGCTTATTGATCCAGTTGAATCTCTTCCTAGTTTTGCATTTCAAAAAGGTGCACCAAAACACTGATATTTTATTCCTAGCTAGAACTGTAAAACAAGAGAAGTATATAAATCAAAGAACAAAAAAGGTTTTAAAAAAAATTTTTTTTTAAAAAGGACTATCTGGATAAATGTGTGTATTACAATGCGTAGCATGACCTAAATTCATACCTCGGACTCTGTTGGACTGGTCTACTTCATTAAGAAGTATTGTAATATAAAGGCAAACAAAACGGACAGGCCCGCGAAGCCAAGGACGATGAGGGCGGCAAATTGTCCATCAGTAGGCATTGGGCTCTTCCTCTTGGGGTCATCAAAGTACCCCGTCTCTCCTGCGAGCATCATCTCATTCCGCTGTAGTACAAAAGCGGCCGAAGGGCTGAAGGCTCCGCTCAGCTCCTGTGAGGTATCTAAGCATCGGCGACACACGCACACGCGGAATCGGTAATCGGTGTTGCTCTGAAGACCTGAGATCTGGAAGGTGGCGTCTTCTCCCTTATACACCTTGATGGGAGAAAGAGGAAAGTCGCTGTTAATCTAGTTCACAAAGACAAGTGACCAGAGAAAGTCACTTATGTCCATCTTAACAGGGCAGTCGGGGCTCCCTAGAGCCCAGGACACCGGTAAGCCAAACCAGTCTCAGGTATCACCTGGCCCCAACACCTCTGCTTGCCTCAGTTTCTGCATCTGTAAGATGGGGGTGATGGCCTCACCTGCCTTGCAGGGTTGTTGGAGGACTAAATGAGGGAATATTTGGATAGAGCTTAGCATAAGAATGCTGTATCAATGCTAGCTGTTATTATTAAAGCAATATAGAAAGGGGAGTTAGTATTAAAGCACCATCTAAATGTTATTAATCACCTTATAAAGGCGAGTTAGAATCAAAGCATTATATAAATGTTAACTATTATTATTAAAGTGATACATAAAAAGCTTTCTATTACTAAATTCTATTTAAATGTTAGCTAATATTAAAATACTACGTAAGTGTCTATCATCATCAATACTAAAATGCCACGCACTAATACTAAACATAAAGGGGCACAGTTATGACCTATAAACAATATGGGAATCCATTTGCCTTAAAATTTGACCAGATAAGTATTTGCTTATAATCTATAAACATTTTTATGGCTATACTTGGCTTTTACATCACTTTGATTTCCAATGTATCTTTTCCCAGATCACTCATCATTAAACCCAACTCTTAGAGCAAAGAATAAAGATGGAAAAAACCACTATGAACCAAGGTTTCTGATGTCAGTGTTCCACACCACCCAGAGCTTGGCACCTTTGTAAAGAATGGAAAAAGAGCTCTTTTTTCCCACTGGCTTTTTGAGGTTGCGCTTTCCAATAAATATTTATTAGATATCTTCTCTGTACAAGGTCTTGGGCAAGAAGAACTATGTACAACACTTAAAGGACTCCAGGCCCCAGAGAGCTAACACCCTGCCTCCTTGGAATTGCTCCTATTTATCACTTATTTTTCCCCAAGTTCTCTTGGAATAATATGCTGGGGCTTCCAGGAGACTGAAGGATCTGAAATAACTGAGTTTCCACGATACTTTTATTAATTAAGCATTTAATCCAACACCTACTTTACGTAACTCCTAAGCACTAGATATGCAAAGACAAACAGTGCCCGCCCTCCATACCTCCAGCCTCATAGCGTTTGGTACATTGGCACCACTTAAATGTGTGTTGACTTGACTCAGGATCTCCAACAGAGGGTGAGCCCTTGAGGAGAGGGTCTCTTAGCACATTTAAATGGCTAGGGGGGATGGTAGTGGGGGTGGCGGTAGCTTGGACCACCATACTCTCTGAACAGTTTTAAGGAGACTCAACAGCCAGTCCCAATTCTAGGGTCCCATGGAACTTGATGACCTTCTAGAGTGGGTTCTTATGCCTTTTAAAAGAAGACTGGTGCTGGTGGTACAATGGTGGTGTCATGTCTGGATTTGGGTTCAAATCTCAGAACTTTGACTAATTATGTGACATTGGCCAAGTCACTGATGATCTCTGAGTCTCAAGTCCTCCATTTGTAAAATGAAAGAATTGGACCGGGCATCCTCTTTCCAGTTCTAAATCTACACTCTGAACCCCACCCCCAACTCCTGACCCTGACTTTCCAGCTGCAGAATGTGATAATGGTCAATCTGGGCCCCAAAATGGTATCAATGACACTGTTGATGAGTGAAGGGACCCTGGTATCCTGAAAGGATCAAAGGTCTCTAGCACACTGGCTAGATCCTTAAGGGAAGGTCTAGAGAAACATCAAAGACCAAGCAGACAAATCATTTGAATTTTCCTGGATCTCAGGTGTAAGAGGAGGGAGTTAGATTAGATCAAAGGTTTTTTTTTCCCTATGTATTATAAAGTATGAACCCCTTTGGCAGACTGGGGAAGTACAATGAACCCCTTCTTAAAATCAAGTTTTTAAGTGTATAAAATAAAAAAACAAAGCGTTCCAAAGGAAACCAATTATAATATTTTGAAAAGTCTAGGAAACATTCGATTAAGAAACCCTGTCTTAGACAAACTCTATAGTCCTTTCTAGCTCAAATAAAGCTATGGATCTAGTAAGGTCCTGGGTGGGATTGTAAATCTCCCTGAGGACAGGAATTGTTTTGGCCATAATCATTTTGTTGTCAGCACTTGGCCACCCATGAGTGTGGCAGCTCATTCTTCATGTATTTATTTACTGCTTTCTAAATTTTTAAAACTTAATTTATTTAGTAGTGGCTCATAACTGAATTGCCATCTTGTGTGTAAGGATTTAGAAGGGATCACCAGGAGCCCCAATGCCTTTTCACTGGTTGCTATCCTGAACTCAACTTTGAAATTTAACATTTTTGTTTTAGAACTCTGTTTATTCAGACACATCCAAATCTATCAGCTCTCACCATTCCGTTTATAAGACTTTGAACCCACTTCTCCGTGTTACCCTTTTTCTTTTCTTTTCTTTAATTTAAGGCAATGGGGTTAAGTGGCTTGCCCAAGCTCACCCAACTAGGCAATTATTAAGTGTCTGAGGTTGGTTGTGAACTCGGGTCCTCCTGACTTCAGGGCTGGTGCTCTACCCACTGCACCACCTAGCTGCCCACTGTGATGCCCTTCTTCATGAGCAAGATGCTGCCTTGTGCTTTGGGAGAAGTGGGATTATGATTTTAATGCAAGGAGCAAACACTTAGCAAGTCTCAGTAAAGTATCCATGGATATTCCTTCCTGCCCTCTAAGACCCAACATCCACAGTCATCCTTAATGGCATTCATTGCCATAGTGATCTTTCGCTGTGGCTATTACCAGCATCTGGACCATGCCACAAAGGCCTCACCCTGGGTCAGAAGCCTTTCTCGGTCCACCATCCACACCTTCAACTGAAGGAAGGGGTCCCTCTGACCTGGGGACTCATCATGAAAAGTTTGGACCAGAGTTTGTTTTCTGTTCTAGGACTTCTCATCAGGAGATTTTTAATGGTACCACCATCATTGCCAAGGATAGAAATCTCTATTTTATTTTATTATGAAAGCAGCTCCACATGAGCTTCTTTGTGACTTGGTTTCTCTGTGTGTGAAGAGCTTTCTGTGACAGCATGGCAGTACTTCAAGGTTTCATGACTTCCCTTCTCTGGCAGGGGGTCTGGATAAGTGTGGTAATGTCCTCTGCTACAAAGAAAACTGACCCTGGAGTTAAAAGGCCTGGGTTAGAATCCTGCTTCCAGGGCAAGTCACTAAATGACTCTGTGGCTCAGTTTCCTCATCTGGTTGGAGGGGTTAGACTCAGGCTCCAGGCTCCTTTCTAACTTTAAATTTATGATACTATGACTTTCCCATGGCCAATAATATGTCATCGACTGGATGTGGACCCTGGTTTTCCTAATTAAAAAGGAGTCAAAATTCCCCTTAATAACTTGGAAATTTATATTATCAATGGGTATTGCTATCCCCGTAAACAGAACAGCTAGGAAGGGGATCCTCTGTGATGAGCAGAGCTGTAATCATAAGGAGAATTCATTTCTAGAAAATGATTCCATTTCCATCGATTCCCCGGCCTCTCTAGCTCTGCCCCAGGCATGCCAACAGACCAGTTCTGTCTACTTGGAATCCCTCATTGTTGTGAGGACCCCATTGGCTCTGTACCCTTCTGCATGCTATGGGGCCTTCTCCCTGCACCCTGCCTCAGCCACGCCAGGACAGAACTGGATCAGCAAGGGCTGATCTGACGCGAGAGTCCCGCTGACATCCGGCTCCCATATTCATGCATTTCATTGGGGTCTTCTTTCTTTCCTTGGTCTCTGCCCCATTGGGAGTCGGGCTGCTCTGATCGGAACATTCCTAGTCTTCCTGTGACAGACCCACACAAATAGAAATCACCAGAGCACAAGCTTGAGGGGGTCACCCGATGCCTGACCAGGGGGATCCGGGCTCAGAAGGGGGTAGAATCCCTAGCACGAAGGTCCCTTGAGCCAAGTTTTCCATTCCATCACCTGAAAATTCCCATCAAGTTGAGTGTGTTGTTGCACTCACCATAACCCAGATTAGGCCTGGGGTGGGACGATTTCACATCCATGTCTTACTTACTATAGCTTTTCTCCCAACAGTTCTCCATATCACCCAGATGAGAAAGGAAAGAGTAAGCAGAGCATCCCAGTACATTACCATTAGGAATAAATGATGATAAATGGGTCTCTCTCTCTCTAGTGAGTCCATCATCTGCCTTGCGTAACCAAGGACGACAACACTGGGAAGAATGCAGACAGTGGTGTGTCCTCTAGGAGAGAGGAGCTTCCTCTGGGGCCCAGATCAACGACTTGGGGTTTCAACATTCTAATAACTGTCTTGTTTTCCTTTGCAATCCTAGGTATTTTATGCATTTAAATGTTATATGGGGGCGGCTAGGTGGCGCAGTGGATAAAGCACCGGCCCTGGAGTCAGGAGTACCTGGGTTCAAATCCGGTCTCAGACACTTAATAATTACCTAGCTGTGTGGCCTTGGGCAAGCCACTTAACCCCATTTGCCTTGCAACCCCCCCTCCAAAACATTATATGGAGATATTTTATGTATTTAAAAATTATTTTTATACTGTTAAAATCATATTGAGGTAAATTATGCATTTAAAAATGCTATTTTATGCATTTAAAATCATACTGAGGCATTTTATGCATTTAAGAATCATAGTTAAAAACTATTGAGGGGTTTTGCAAGTCTAAGGGTCATGATACTCCCTCCCCCCCACAAAAAAGAACCCCTGCTCTTGAATGACAAGATTTATCTCAGTAAGGGATGCAGGGCTCCAAGTCAGAATAGAAATGACGACCAACGAAACAATGAGTTAGGGTTCTGGTATGAGAGAGTCTTATCATCTCAACTGAATCTGTAGCAAAAGTTGATGAACACAGAGCTGGGAGAGGACCTCGGAGATCATCTAGTCATTCCCCTCCTCCTTTGTCTGTTGGAAGTAAATCTTAAATTGAGGATTTGAGTCCAGGCTTTTGGGGTTCTCCCATCACCCTGCACCATGAAGGGAACACAGGATAAAGCTTCCACTAATTTTAGATGAGCAAAAAACTATTGCATTATTTTTATTTCTATGAAAGGAACCAATGATGATTTAAAAACTTATCAGCTGGAGGGCCACCTATGGGACCTCGGGGCATGTCCACCTGATCTCCTAATGTGCAGTGGGAGGTTTTTGTTTTTCTCCCTGAACAGTCAAAAAGGCAAGGGCTTGGAAATTGCTGTTGTCCATGAGGGGGGTACAATTAGTATGCATTAAGATTTCTGGACCGAAAACTTTTGAGGACAGTATCCTAGCAACCCTGGAAACCAGGGCCGCTTGGACCCAGGGGGCCGCCTCTGTGCTACAACCTACCCAGGGGATACCCCCGTCACCCCCCTCTCCTCAGTGCCTACTGTCTGTTTTGCTTAATTGACCAGACCTCTGATTTCAGGGTGGAGGGAACTCTTGCATGAAGAAACTCCCTCTACTAGTGTAGGTTATTAGTGGCTCTGCCAGTGATAGTTTTAGATGGAGAAGTTAAATGACTTGTCTAAGGTCACACAGCCTTCTTGCCTCCTAGGTCCTCCTTTTCTCAGAAACCAGAACTTCCTCCAAGGCTCAGGTTATCCCTACACAGGGTCTATCTAGTCCCCTTCCTCAGTTTTCTACCTTGATTCCCTCCTTTGACAGATGAAGGTCTGAGGTCATGGTCACTGGCTTGTGATTGGTGCAACCCTCCGTAAAGGCGATTCTCAATAAATATTTGTTGAATAAATAAATGTACACACTAGTTAATCACAGATGGTGTGGAGGATAACTCTGAGTCCATTCTATCTGTGAAGAGGAAGGTTAAGGAGTCAAGGTGCTTGTCCCTGGCTCAGCGCTCACCTTGTTCAACTGGTGTGTGCCAGCTTAACCAGGAGGTCAGGGTCCGAGGTGCCCCTCCAGTCGTTCAGAGCAAGGGAGGGAGACAGCTAATGGACATGGAATCCAGCTGAGAGCTGTAGTCTAACTGCAGATGCCCTACCATCAGCCCCCTAGTGGGTAGGCTTTTGATATGCAGGAGAAATTGAGGCAGCCCTGAGTTCAAATCTTTCCTCTGACACCGAGGAAGGATATGTCCACCTGTACATGTCTCAGGCAACTCCCTAGAACTATTCTACCACGTTACAGACATGCTACATCCTTAAGCTTCCCAGATCTGATTCTTTTTCTATAAAATAGACATTTTAAAAAGACCACTTTTTAACCAAAAACAACAGTGAAGATGGGTAGAAAACAGTTAAAGCCTTGGTCAACACCTTGAATCTCACTTTACTTTTTAAACAGAACAGAAAAAAGTAGGTAAGTTGTAAAGTCCTTCTAGCTAAATGACCATCATTAGCATTGAGTCATCAGCCTCACCTGTCCCTCCCCAAAGGGTCTTCTGATTATGTTATTCATGTCCTGTGTTTAACGGTTCAAATCCCTGAGCATAGCTTTACTTCTCAAAATTCATAAACTATTTTATTGAAACCTTTTCAGGGAAATAGCACATATTTTTAAGGCTCATCTCCAACTCCCCTTTGCCACATGTGCTGCCTCCCTTTAAGATGACGTGAATGTGGACATCTGAGGCCCCAGGGACACTGGCAGAAGAAGCATGTGGGCCTCCCTTACATAAACCATGGAGCGTGGGGGCAGTGCCATCACTGCTTGTTTATCTTGGTTCGGGTTACCCCAGCCTCCTGCTCACATGTCAGGTCTTTCTGGGCCATGCCCTTTATCCTCAATGCCAATGTTTTCTAGGGACACCCAAGGGCAGGTGGCTGGCAGGTATCCCAACCAAAGGAGGTCAGTCAGTCAGTGAGCACTGATGAAGCTTCTATTCTACATGGAAGGAGGTCAGATCTAGTGTAACTCCCCCAACGTGATCACATCCAAGTTCTGAAGATCCCACTTTAGGAAGGACACTGATGGTTTAAGGCATCTTCAAGGATCAAAGTAAGGGAGGGACTGGCTTTCAGGCCATCAACAGGAATTGGAGGATGTTGATCTTGGGGAGGAGGAGACTTGGGTAGGGGTCAGGAGAGAAGCCTTTAGGAATACAAAGGGGTGGGGCAGTGAGGTGGTGCTTCGGGCCCTGGAGTCAGGAGGACCTGGGTTCAAACTGAACTCAGACACTTAATAATGACCTAGCCGTGTGGCCTTGGGCAAGCCACTTAACCCCAATGCCTTGCAAAAAACCAAAAAGAAGCTCAAGAATACAAAGGGGTCTTAGAACTGATTTGCAGAGACAGAGAACCATGTAGGAACAAAGATGGCAGGGCCGTCCCCAGGCTTTGAAAGCTTTGACTGTCTCTTGGCTTTCTTCAAGATTCTCTTTTACCTTCCCCTCCCCTTTTCTGAGAGATTACCTTCTAGCTCCTCCATCTGAATGGAAGCTTCTTGAGGACAGGACTAAATTGCCTTTCTTAGTTTCTCCAAGGTTCAGTACAATGGTCCGTATATAAATGTTGAATAGACGCTTCCTGACCAGCTGGGGCCGGTGTCACCACAGCTGTCCAGAAGTGGAACAGACCTCCCCGAGGAACAGTTAAATTTCCCATTACTGATCAATCAAGCCTTCCATGGGAGGCTGAATGAGATGAGAGACTGGGGATATATTGGTTATTGAATTGACTTGGATCTGAACACACCATGACCCTCTTCAATTATCTTCAGGTTTTCCTATTGCCCCTAAGACAAATGACAAAATCTTCAGCCGGGCATCTGAAGCCCTCCACAGGCTGGTTCTTGCCTACCTTTCCAGTGTCATCTCACATTTCTCCTGTTTACATGCTTTTTGTTCTAGGTCAATGAGACCAGTGGTTCTCTCTCAAACACAACATTCTCATCTCTGACCCCTGAGAATCTCTAAGTTCCTTCAAAGCATACCTAAGGGGCCACCTTCTCTCCAGTTAAGTGATTTTTCCCAACTGAAATTACTTCTTATAATTTCATGTTTACTTACAAGGGCCTAGGTTATATTCCCCCAATAGAATGGAAATGCTCCAAGAAAAATGACTGTGCCTTTTCTCTTTTATTCCTAGCACCTAGGACAGCACCTTGCACAGCCTGGTTAATAGATTTTGAACAAAATTAAATGTTGATAATCTCCTTATCTCCTCCAGTATAGTATTGCCTGTGTAATCAATCTATAATTTTTAATAGTAATAAATGAAAGAAACTCCAACAATTAAATCTACTGAAATAACTATAGTGGTTAATAAAAAGCCAAATGAAATGGTAGATATTACTGAAATGTTGAATTTGACTGCAAATTGCTGCACTGGGTCCCATAAGAAGGCAAACTAAATTAGCAAAAACAGCAATTTGAACCAGGGTTGTACACATCTATTCCTGATAGATGCTTTGCTACCGTAAAGGAAAAAGACTGAAGCCAAGAGACAATTTTTAGTATCTTTTTGGAAATGTATTGTTTCTACTTCAGTCAAGATATATATATTTTGAGGAAGGGTTTGTAATCTATGAGGAACAAGCTTTCCCTACACTCAGCATACATATACATAATGTAATGTAATATATATATATATATATATGTATATATATCTCGTAATGGATTATTCAATGAAAACTCAAAAAGGGGAGGAATTGAATAATTGAATATGGGGATTGCTGGATGCATCATATAGTGATTCTGGAGAAACCCACTTGAATTTCTGGGGTTCTTATCAAAGAGAATCATGGAATTTACAACTGGAAGAGACCAAAGTAATTGTCTAGTTTGATGAATTTTTACAGATGAAGAAACTTAGGAAATATGAAATGAAATGAAATATGTTTCCTAAGGACCCAGGGTAGGTAGCAAAAGTGGTTGAGTTGGTATTCAAAATCAATTCATCTGATCCAAGACCAGGGCAGCCGGTGGTGCAGGGGTTATTTCCTGGGCAAGTCACTTCACCTCTGTTGGTCTCAGTTTTTCCTCTGTAGAATGGATATTAGAGCACTTTCCTCCCAGGGTTGCTGTGAGGATCAAATGAGAGATGCCATAGTATGTCCATGCTGCTTGCAGCTCCAATTCCATATGGCGTTCCTGAGTTGGCTTTCCCAATATATAAGCCAGATTTTTAAAATGTATTATTTTTTGTCTTACTTTAATTCTGTTCTAAGTCTTTTCAATCCAGTTGGTGGCATTGTGGATAGAGTGATGGACTTAAAATTCAGGAAGAACTGAGTTGGAATATTCCTTCAGACATTCATTTGCTGGGTGATTTGAGATAAGTCACTTAAACCTCTCTCTGTCTCAATCTCCCTGCTATAAAATGGAGATAATAATAATAATAATAATAATAATAATGATGATGATGATGATGATGATGATGATGATGATGATGATGATGATGATGATAGAAATGACCTCACAGGATTGTTGTTATAAGGAGCAAATAAAGAAAAAAGCATGCTTGATATGTATAGAAGATGCTTAATAAATGCTTGCTCCCTTCCTTCTATTATGTAAACTCAGACATCTTCCTCCTTTCCTTTATGTTTCGTGTCTTTCTCCATTAGAATGGAGGCTTCTTAGGGGGAGGGGCAGTCATGTTTGCTTTGCTTTGTATCTCCAGTATTCACATCTGGAACATAGTATGCATTAACAAATGTGCTCTCCTGCTTTCTCTCTCTCTCTCTCTCTCTCTCTCTCTCTCTCTCTCTCTCTCTCTCTCTCTCTCCCTCCCTCCCTCCTTCCTTCCTTCCATCCATCCATCCAAATTGGAAAGGATCCATGATTAGTGGGTTATTCCTCATCCCCAAATGGGTTATTCCTCATCCCCAAACCAATTTAGGCCAATTTAAGATTTTTAAATTGGCATGCTCAATTATGATAGAACAACACATAGATATAATCTTACTTTTCCCCCCAAGGATTATTTTTGTTCTTAATTTAATAAAGAATATGTATTAAGAGATTTTGACATGTCTATTGAAAATACAACTGATCTAAAACAAACATGATGCTAACAGAGGGATTGTTCGTTGGTTTAAAATAAGCATCAAGACTTGATCCTACTGAGTTCTCTTGAGTAAGAGATAGTCTATTTGAACATTTGATCAGAACTTGGGAGAAAAGTCAGTGGTTCTTAGGGTTACTTTGGCCTTGAAAGTCAACATCTATTTGTTTTTTTTAGTACATTGGAAAAGCAATGATTTGAATCAAAGGACCAAGGTTCAAATCTGGTCATTGACACTTCCTTAAGGGCGACTCTGGAAAAGTCACAACCACCCTGGGCCTCAGATTTCCTCATATAAAAAGACAGCATTTTGGGGTGACTAGGTGGTGCAGTGGATAGAACAGTGGCCCTGGAGTCAGGAGTACCCGAGTTCAAATCTGGCCTCAGACAATAATTACCTAGTTGTGTGGCCTCGGGCAAGTCACTTAAACCCATTGCCTTGCAAAAAAAAAAAAAAAAAAAAAGACAGCATTTAAAAAATGGTCTCCAGAGATACTTTGCTCCCAGCTGTAGATATATAGTCTTATGTAGTCTGACTCTGAGATTCTGTCATTCAGCAGCTAGGTGGCACAAAGATAAAACACCGGCCCTGGAGTCCAGAGGACCTGAGTTCAGATCCGGCCTCAGACACTTAATAATTACTTAGCTGTTTAACCTTGGGCAATTCACTTAGCCCTACTGCCTTAAATAAATAAAAATTTAAAAAAACCCAGAATCTACAGCAAACATTCTCAAGAATAGTATTCTCTATTACAACTCAAAATACAAAGAAAAGACAATGAACTTCCAGTTTTTAAAAAAAATTAAACTCATGTAGAGATGCTGTTAAAATGTAGTCATTCAGAAATTTAATCAGCAAACATTTATCAGGCCTTTACTATACATGTCTAGTCCCTAACATCAAGGAACTTCCGAATAATTTCAAAAAACTTCCTCTTTTTAGCATCCATCCAACCATCCATTCATCCATTTATCTAATCCATCCATCCAACCCCAAAGAATGTAAGCCAGTCACATGGCGAGGAGAAGGGATATCTTGTGTCCATTCAGTAACAGTTTTGCTGTGGTTTAGTTATTCAGTTGTATTTGACTCTTCCTGACTATGAATAGGGTTTTCTTGGCAAAGATATCAGAGCGGTTTGCCAAATCTCCAGTAGATTAATACAAATAGAGGTAACTTGCTTAAGGTCATACAGCTAGTGAGTGTCTGAGGCCACATGTGAACTCAGATATTCCTGACTCCAGGTTCAGTGCTCTGCCCATCCAGATGCCTCTTCAATACTAATAACCATTTTGTAAGCATCTACCATGTTACGGGAACTGTGGCAAGCAACGGGGATTCAAAGGGGCTGGGGGGTGCTCTCAAGAGGTTCAGAGTCTGGAGGAAGGCTCTCAATGTGCTGGGCTCGCTTCTCTTGGGAGGATTTAACAGGGGTGATGGCCAGCTGTGTTGGTCCCATGTCCTCATAAGAGGACCGTTCAGCCATCCAAGTGGCTGGATTAATACGTCGGCTGGAGGTTAATGGGGTACCGTTAAGGAGGGAGTTTTGAGCTTAGTGGAAATGTCTCACAATACTCAGTGAGGCAGAAGAGCTGAGGATCAAATATGTTAAATGCATATACACACAAATGGGAAAACAACCAGGCGAGCGTTGGAGGAAATGCTTTGAATGATCCCACCTACCCACGGCTTCCCTGGCCTTGCCCCCTTCGGTGGGGCACCACGCTGGGGCCCATTCCCTTCAGTCACTCGGGCCAACCTCTAAGTCTCTAGCCTTGCATGTGGCAGTACCTGGCTAAAATAAAGTACAATGAAAGACAGCTGTTGAAAATAAATCCTGGTTAACCATAAAAGAAAGTTTCCAGGGGAGCCAAAGCTCCTCCTTGGTTACAGCCCACCTAGCTGTCTGCCAGCCCTACCCGGCCCCACTCTACATCCTGGTCACCTCCTGCCCATGTCTCTTTCTATTTTGGAATGCAAGCCGTCTGAAGGCAGGGGTTCTCTCAAAGTCTTGGAATCCCTAGATCTTGACCCAAGACCCGAGTACTGAATAAATGTCTTTCCATTCTTTCATCCACTCCACAAACAAGACTCTCCATCACTGGCCTCTGGGTATCATCTCCACTTGTCCTCTTTGCTTGGAATACTATCCTTCATCATCTCCTGGCTTCCTTTAAAATACCAGGAAGCCTTTTCCATTCCTATTAATTCTATTGCCTTTCTTCTATTAATTATCTTCAATTTATCCTGGGCAAAGCTTGTTACAAGTCCATAGTTGATGATTGTTTTCCCCATAAATTATAAGCTCCTTGAGGGTAGGAATTGTCTTTGGTCTCTTTTTTTTTTTTTGGTTATCTCCAGTACTTGGGATATAGGAAGAAATTACAGGCTATTTACTGACTAACCTACCCTTGAGCTGTTAAAAATGGAAATTTGTAGGAATGAATGAATAAATGAGTCAGTCAGTAAATAGCCTGTAATTTCTTCCTATATCCCAAGTACTGGAGATAACCAAAAAAAAAAAAGGCATCACCTCTCACTGAGGAGCTGGGAGCTCCCATAGCACTGGATTATTAAACTGGTCATCAGAAGCTTCTATTTTTATTTGCACGGTGAATTCAATATTCAATGCTCCTCCATCACACTGAAAAAATTAATTTGAGGAGTCACTTTCCTATAGAACATTTTTGACCTAGTACATTCTCTATTCTGCTTTCAGATCCACACCTTAAAATATCATGTTTAAGTTACTGTTTGCTGATCAACAGAAGGCAGGACAGTACATATTGTACCTGCCTTAAATGGTATTTTTCCATGTTCCTATTCTGACTTTAATTATTTCTTAGGAAACACACAGAACAGCAACCTTCGTCGCTCAACCACAGGAGTACTCATTTAAACCACATTCACAACAAAACCAATTCACCAGAGAGGACATTCGGAAGCCTCCACCGGAGTGCAAACTTGCAGATGGATCAGCATCTACATCCCCAAAGAGTGAGTTAGAGAAATGCAACTGCGGGGATCAAAGCCCGGTTCATGTCCAGGGGTGGCTGAAGTGAAGTCACCCCACTGAGCAGCCCTGATGCAGAGTATCCTAATAGGGTACCCTTTCAATGTGTAAAAAACAATGACCCTATATTGAGATATAAAGTCATTGTTTGGGGGGGGCGCTGGTGGAAAGTCAGGAAAGTCAAGCAAAAGGCTTTAAAATTTACAAGCACAAAGTAAACATACTCTGAAAACAGATTCAGTATGAAATGATATCCTGTGAGATTTCCCATCATCACACCTTTTAATGGATTTTTTTTTTTCCCACGGTAAGAAGAGGGTACAAATGCTACTGGTGAATAAATAGATGATAATGGAGGAAAATGCTGACGCC
This sequence comes from Macrotis lagotis, assembly GCF_037893015.1. NCBI lineage: Eukaryota > Metazoa > Chordata > Mammalia > Peramelemorphia > Peramelidae > Macrotis > Macrotis lagotis. The sequence goes on along the minus strand of NC_133663.1, from coordinate 32,894,724 downwards.
GATGCCTAGATCATTTCTTAGACACAGGGACATAAAACCCATTGTTCTCTAGGTTTGTGATTGAGAATCCTAAATATCTATCTTTTTTTCTTGGAAAATGGAGAAAAAAATGGAATATTCTTGTTGAAATATTTTCAATTTGATTGGTAAAGTAATGAATGAAAACAGCAAAGTGAAACTTGAAGTTGTGCTATTTTACCCCACCCCCCACCCCGGAACCCCCATTTCAATGAATGATGAAGCCCTGAAGCATATATATTAACGTTGTTCAGTCATTTCAGTCGTATCCAACTATTTGTGGCCCCATTTAGAATTTTCTTGGCAAAAATACTGGAGTGATTTACCACTTCCTTCTCCTGCTCATTTTACAGATAAAGAAACTGAGGCAGACAGAGTTAAGTGGCTTGCCTTGGTGGACATCATTATTTAAGCTTCTTCCTCTCCTTGTCTGTTTGGAGGTGGGAGGTTCTCAGAAGCATGCTTAGGGGAAGGGGCCCTTGATTTTCTCTGCCTTCACCAATCCTGGGTAGCCCAGTGAGGAGTGGGCTAGCGTTGGGGAGAAGACGACCTGCATTCAAGACCTTCCTCTGTGACTCTGGGCAAGTTCCAAAACTATAAAATGTTGAGAAGACGCTGCCACACATGGATAGAGGCTTCCTCACCCGAGGAGGGTCTACTACTGCAAAATGCCCAACTTATATGTAATCTGTATGTAATCATGCTTATTGGATGAAACTGTTGGGGGGCTCCACCCCAGAGGAGGTAAGCCAAAGGGTCCTTGAGGAGGACCCAAGCAATGAGAATGGTTGGTCTTCCGAGAGGCTGCACGAGCCACACTGATGCTAAGACCGTTAGTCTTTGGGGCTAGGGGACAGACCCAGAAGCACCAGGGCTGTCCAGGGGCAGAGAGGACGTGGGCAACGCCACAGTTTTCTTACCTGTTTGTATTCGGATTCTCTTCCAACCAGCACTTGTAGGATGTAATTAATAGGATCTCCTCTCATCGGCGGTACCGTCTCCCACGAAATCTCACACGCATTTCCCTCTAACTGCGTCACACGAGGGGCTAAAACAAAATGGTGAACAAACTCATGAGTGGGAGAGCTCAACATTCAGAAGGGTGTTTGGCTAACCCTTAATAACCTTTTCTGATAACAGTCAGAATGAGTAGTGATTGAGTATTTAATACTAAATAAGATTTAATATTAAATAGAGTGGGCTGTCATTCAATGGAACTTGGGTTCCGTTTTGTATTTGGTCATTGGTGGTATAACCTTGGAGGAAACACTTCCAAGACTGCCCCCCCCCCCCCTTGCCAAAATGGCAGGCTTGGTCAGAAAGTGATAGGAAATGATTTTGTGCTTTCATTGGTACTGGCAAATCCTGGGGAGGAATCCTTGCCAAGGCAGATCAGTGTTTCCTATGTAGCCTGTAGAAGTGATTCCCAGGCCCGAATATGGCATCCCAGGATGGTCTACCCGGAGAGAGTACAGGGGACTCTTGGGCATTATGCATCTCTTAATAGAGTCTGATATCCAATCAGCTTTTTTTGGGGGGGGGGGTTGGAGCAGGGGTGGTGGTGGGTTGCAATCCCTCCAGTCTTTCTTAGCTAGATCTCAAAAATGGCTGTGGCAGAAAAATAAAAATTAAAAATAAATTCCGCCTTTGGCTAAGCTCCTGGTGAGAAGCCTCTTCAACCCTGGCCAAGCTCCAGGCAGAAGGCTTTGGTTTGTGCCTGGACTCCTACCAGAAGCACCTAAAGCTTGGGCAGACCAATTATCAGAGTTCGAGGCAGGAGATGGGCACTGCCTCCGGAGCTGTGTTCCAACCCTTTCTCTTCCATTCACCATCCGAAGAGCCACTTGACCTCAGCTTCCTCATCTGTAGGTGAAGGTTGGAGCAGATGGCTCCTTGGGTCCCTTCCAGACATCGTCTGTCTGTCAGTACAGGCTGAGTTTGGGAGGGAGCATCCTGGAAAGGGCATCAGGAGTCTCGGATCTGTCTCCGCCCTTGGCTATCTCGGATTCTTCTTCCCAAATCTTCACCAGGTGGTAAAGCGTGGGCAGGTGTGGGAAGGCAAAGGGCTACTTGATCTCTTGTCTCCCTTCCCTTGTTTAGAAGTGAGGATCCCGCCCGGCTGCCCCCCCCCCCAGCCTGGTTCTCCAAGCCTCTCCTCTCCCTGCTCCCAGGCTCCCACACAAGGGTCGGAGCAGCCTGGCAGAGGCAGATAATGGGATTTTAATGGGAGGACAGCCCATCCCTGGGGCGAGCTCTGGCAGGGCAGCTTGGCCCAGGCAAGGACAAATGTGTGTTCTGTCTTATCAATTGGAATGAGGGAGGAAGGTGGATAAACAGCGACTGCCCAATGCTGTCCATTACTCGCCTAGCACGGGCTTATCAGACACAGGCACAAGGGGCAAGAATGAGCCACGCATCTCTCAGCCAGGCAAGGTGGTACTTCTAGCCAAGGACCCTGGAGGGTCCATGGGTCCCTCACTGTGCTGCTGGGGCCATGCCACTTAACCACTCTGTGCCTTGTTTTCCCTCATCTGTCAAAGGGGGGGATGACAGTACCCTTACACCTTGCCTCCCGAGGCGGCCAAGAGGAAACCTTGTACTATGTCTCAAGCACTATGGGAATGTGAATGACAATCATCATTGCTGCTGGGCCAGTCTGGTCTAGATGTGGCTGACCAGAAGCTGTCTCCAAGAGACCTGAGGGGAGGACACATGTGCAAGGACGGAAAAGGTCAGGGTAGCCTAGAAGTGGAAAAATAGGTCATACCATGGCTTCCCAGTCCCCTTGAGAGGGCCAGAACCCAGGCCCACTGCCATCCTTAATCTCTTACCCAAAGCTATGCTACTTCTCTTAAGTCTGTTTCTTTTTTTTTTTTGTGGGGGGGGGGGGCTTGTCACCAGCAAAGGCTACTTGTCTTCTCTGAGACCAATCAATCAAGTCATGTGCATTTATTAAATGCCCACTGTTTTCAAGTACTTGCCAGGTCCTGGGTGTCCAGAGGAGTAAGAATGCTTATTTTATATCTTAATCCTATAATAGTTCCTGTGTTTAAGTTGTTGTTGCCTTCCTTGGAGACATTGTCTGTGGTCAGTGGCTATGTTTACGTTTCTGTCTCTCCAAAAGGGAGCCCAGGGCTTAGTGTATACAGCAAGCATTTAATAAATGCTTAGAAAATTGGATAGCATTTCTGAAGAAGACTTCTTGGATCTAATCAGAGGTTCCTCTCTGTTGGGAATTCAACATTTCCCTGTGGGGTTTCTTTCCCAGGTCTGCCAGGAAGAGTTGGTCTACAAACCTTTGATGGTTGGCGGGACGCATTTGGTTGTGCTGAAGGTGTACGTCTCTGAGAAGGGGCCTTCCCCGGCATCGTTCACCGCTTGTATTCTGAAGCTGTAGCAAGTGAACTCTGTTAATCTTTGTACCTTATAGGTGTGGCTCGGTCCTCTGTAAATGGGGATGAACCTAGGGGAGGAAGACAAACGAGATCAGGCAGAAGCATAATAATCAGTGATGAGGAAACTGAGGACTTGAGGGCGCATGAGACAGAACGTAAGGACACAGATTGAGAGCTGGAAGCCAAAGCTAGCGAGCTGGTCCATCCTGGAGGATGCTGAGGGCTGGGGCAGTTATAAAGGACCCACAAACGGAAATATCTGTTAACTGCTTGGCCTGGTAAACAGTTGGTGGTTAATAAATGGCTGCTTTTACGGTCACTCTTCCCAACTCTTCTCTTCTCTGATGCATTTTGCATTGCTTTAGACTTTATCAGTTTGACCCTCCATCAAATTTGTGTATTTTATGGGATAACTGTGGCTCTATAACCTCGTCAGAATTTACCTGACTTACTTCTATAACATGTAATTGGAAAAATAAAATATCAATTTGAAAAAAAAAAAAGAAAAAAGAAAAGAAATGACCTGCCTTCAATGCTTTCCCTTTTATGTGCTGGTCTGCCCACCTTGTCTGGAAGGTCTTCTCTCCTTGGGGGAGCCTTCCACAATGCTCCCAAGTTTAAATGCCCTTGTCCTCTTTAAATTACCTCGCACAGGAAATCCATATAAATGCATAAAGCTCCCTCCCTCCCAAGCAGAAATTACACTTCTTGAAGGAAAGGCTTGGTATTCATTTTCATTTTCTATCTAGTGCCATGTAAACTAATAGAGAATAACAAATTATTTATTATATATATATTATAATTATTATATAAATAAAATAGATAATAGATGACTAATAAGTGTTTGTGGGAATGACATGAATTGCTCTAGGTCATAAAATCTCCATTAACCAGTGAGTTGAAGGCAGGGAGGATGGGCCCTGTGGGACTGGACTGTCTAGGAAACAGAGGCACGTCGAGAATGGCCTCTTTGATTGAACCCAAGGGTCCAATGACTTGATTTTCAATTATTTGATAAGAAAGCAATTATTTGATTCTCTTTTCCTCACCAACAAAGATACACTCAGGAAGGATGATCATAGCATCTAATGGAGAAAATATAGAACGCTGGCTATTGTATATTGATGCACATTAGGGTGCAGAGAGAAACAGTGCAGGACCGTAGCATGGTGGGGGCCGATTTGGGGCTTTTTAATATCTCCAAGAGATGGGGTTTGAAAGGAAAGGAGATAACAGTTGATTCCTTTCATTCTGGAGACTGTAACAAAGCACTGCTTAGTCATTTTCTAAATTCCACTTTATGAACATCTTACAGGATGTTTTAACTGTGGCATTTTCAACTGAGCTGCACAATAGTTGAAATAGTCAATTCCCATAAATTATTAAGAGTTAAAATGGATTCAGTGTTTAACAGAATCCTAGTAATGTCTGGCATGGGAAGTGAGCTGCTGGACCTGGGGGTCAGGTGGAAGATCTGGGTTCAAATTCTGTCTGATTCTTCCTGTGTGGCCACTGACAACCCACTTAAACCTTATGGTCTTCAGTTTCCCCGACTGTAAAATGGATGCAACACCCTCCAGAAAGGAACACTGTGAGGATCAAATGAGATTTCAAAATCTTAAAATATTACATACATGTTGTCATCATCATCATAATGATGAATACAGTCAATTATCCTACGTTTTTTATTTCTATGAAGTTTCATGCCCTCATTTTGAAAAGTTTTAGAATTATATTTATGTCTAATATGTATGTGAAATTATACATGTAATTTCATTCTAAAGTATAACCATTCTTTATTAAGTCTACAAGAAAACATTTATTTCAAACCAAAAAATATATACCAGATCACTAATAATAAGACAACTATAAATGAAAATAAGTCTCTGGTTTGGCCTCCTTCCCAGTTATTTGGCCAAGATGTAAAAATGGAACTAGCCAATGTTGGTGGGGTGATGGGAAACCAGGCACACTCATCCATTGCAGGTGGAGCTGTGATCTAATTGTTCTGGGCAACAATTCCTCACACTGTTCATGCTCTTTGCTCCAGTGATCCCACCACTGTGAACATCCTCCAAGGCAGCCAATGACATTAAGACAAATCTTAGGTATACCAGAACAGTCAAACTTGCCATTTTTAGATTTGTAAAAAACAGATAAACAAAAAATAACCCCACTGCCACCACCATTAAAACCAAACCTAGAAAAAGTGAGTGCCCATTGAGAGGGTGATGGCTGAACAAATGGCGATTTATAAATTCCACTGAACTGTCAGAAACAATACATAGGAAGAATTCAGGAAAACACACATGGCTGATAAGGTCATACAAAGAAACTGGAGAACTACAAAACAACAGAATTCAGATTCAATGAATCGGCCAATTGTGGTTTCAGAGGCTGATTTTAAAAGCCCGTGATGCCCTGGCTTTAGCTATGTTTGTTATAAGGCACATTTTTAGGAACAGGCAAATGTATTAGGAAGTTAATTTGTATAAAAAATAAAGACTTCAGTAAGAGGTTAAAAAATAAAGTGACTCCAAGGCTTAATGAAGAACATTTCCTTAACAGTTGGTCAGTAAAGATTTATTATGTACGATAAGATTTACACACATTTACACACACACATACACATGCATATACACATAAACATACGCACTCATAAACACTCATACATTCACACACATGTGCATATACATACAAACGTACGTACTCATAAACACTCATACATTCACACACACGTGCATATGCATATAAACATACGTACTCACTCATACATTCACACACACATGCATATGCATACAAACATACGTACTCACAAACACTCATACATTCACACACACGTGCATATGCATATAAACACGTACTCACAAACACTCATACATACACACACACACACACACACACACACACACACACACGCGCACGTGGTAAGAAAGAAATGGAGACATCCAGGCCAAAGTGTTGTCCACTTCCCTCCCCCATTACCCCAAAGCCACCCTAAGGGGACCCCCGGGCATGCTGGCAGAGAGCTGCCTCCGGCAGGGGACCCAATCTGCCAGAGACTGAGAGCCTTAAGAGAGGAGTGTTGGTGCTTGAGCTGGGCCCAGGACAGGACTTGGGGAAGGGGGCTGCCGCTCCTCTGGGTGCTTGGGGGAGGTCCCTCTGGCCCCAGCTGCTGGGTCGCCTCGTTCTTCCTCCCGCTGACCGGTGTGGTGTTGGTGCTCTCCCGGGTCTTGACACCGGAATCGCCACCACTTTTAGAGAGGCCATTAATGACTTTTTCTCTGGAACATTTTCAAGGGGGGAAATGAAGAGGGGGCTTCCAGGATCTAAAGCCAAGTCCCACTGCACACCTCCAGGCTCACTTCCCGTGCTGGGCGCCTCTTCCCCCTCCAGCCTAAGACCCCACTCCTTCCTCGGGACAGACAGCTTTCACTGCTGGGAAGGGCCCCATCTGGCCCTGATGCTGGAGACCAGCAGCTACTTATTAACTCGGTTAAGTTCACCTGAATTACGGTGCCATCGGCAACACCTCTAAGTGCCCTTCGTAATTCTGGGACCCGTAGGTAAAGATGCAAGCTGTGGTGGGCAGGCTGCCTCGCCGCCGCCACCGGCAGCATGGACTCCCACCAGCTCCCTTGCAGAGAGGCTCCCAGGCTGTTCTTCTGAACAGGGATGCCCCTTGTCCTTGTACCTCCAATCACGGAATCACAGGAATCAACAGACCGAGGTTAGCCAGGAAACCAGTCAGCCCCCCTGGACCGACCCTTCATTTTACAGATGGAGAACCTGAGGCTCAGGTTGATGACAGGACAGTCTAAGTGAAGCACCACAGGCTGGGTCTTTGTCTGTAAAGCAATGATTATTTCTTGGGTGTAAACTTCTTAAATAAAACTTGAGGAGCAGCTAGGTGGAGCAGTGGATACCACGCTGACCCTGGAGTCATGAGTACCTGGGTTCAAATCCAGCCTCAGACATTTAATAATTACCTAGCTGTGTGGCCTTGGGCAAGTCACTTAACCCCATTTTCTTGTAAACAAAATAAAATAAAAGAAAAACAAAATAAAAGAAAATTGGAGACCCTATTCATGTAGAAAGGTATGAGGAGGTCAAGTAAAGGGCGGCTTCCAAAGTCAAACAGAGGATTCCATATTTGATTCTGGAGGGGATAAAGCCAAAGCACCTTTACTCAAGGGGATGTGGCTAGACCTGTACTTTATCAAGGTCAAGACAGCAGCTACCTGGAGGATGCTCTGGAGTGGGGAGAGATTGAGGCAGGTGGACCCCCTCCCCCAGGGCGTGAGGTGATGAGGGCCTGTATGAGCGTCAGAAGAGAGGAAAATGGAGCCCACAAACTGGTACATAAAGATCCCTGTGGGTGGCATATTGACTTGGACTTAAAATGTGATATCATCTATGTTTTATTGCATTTTTATTTGTTGTGTTGAATAATGCCCAATTAAATTTTAATCTGCGCTTGTTTGGCACCTCTGGTCTAGAGGGCGGAGAACTGTCTGAATTAATTTTGGGGTAACCTGGGTGCCAGTCTGACCTCTGAAACATATGAGCTGTGAGATTCTGGACAAGTCGCCCATCAAGATCACAGACTGTTGAGCAAGTGTTGGCCATCGGATGTTGACAGTCATACAAAAAGAGAGGTTGTGTTTGAGGGTAAAGAAAGCAGAATGAGCTAAAAGGAAAACAACTTTGGATAAGGTACAACAGGAAATTTGGGCAGTGCTATCACCCATTCCTACTGGGTCCACCTCTTGGATACTTCTCTCCAAAGTCCATGTCTCTCCTCTGGTTCTGCACTTGTCAAACACACATAAAACACCTCCCCCCCAAAGTCCTTCAAGCATAAAACTGCCAATTCTTTTTCACGACCCCCAACGTGCAGAAGCAAGAAAGATGGAGTTTTTCCTTTTTATGGCCAATGTTTATGGCAAATGAGACTTTAACCTCTCTGGGGGTTTCCCCTTGGGTTAATCTTCCCTATAGCTTTAAGAGCTCTGGGAAAGATTAAACCCATCCATCCAATAATTCAATTTCCATAAAAATCCACTTTATTTTAAATTTATAAACTATCACAATCATTTAGGTGGCCTGTAAACTTTCATTACAAAGACTGAAAAGGACACACTGGTATTAGAAGACATGGGTCAAATGACGAATATCAACCAAAGGGTGGGAGCTTAGAGCAGGGGTCCAGGGCTACGTAGGGGGCCAAGGTTCCACTTAGGATGGGGAGCTGCCTTGTTCTGAATTCTCTAAATGGTCCCTCTCCTTCAGGATCTGAGACTATGATCAATCAGGAGGCAGCAGAGTGCAATAGAAACAGCATTATTGGCTCTGGCTCTGGGTTCAAATCTCACCCAATATTTACTGCCTCCTTCTATGTTACACCGGCAAAATCATGTTGCTTTCTCTTGGCCTAAGTGTCTTCGTTTCCAAAGGCAGGGGGTTGGATGAGGTGGGCTTGAAAGTCCCATCTGGCTAACTCTACATATATCTTCCATGTCTAAAGTATAAAATGTTGGCATGATAATCTGAATTTTCTTTCTCCCCTGGAAGTCTCCATGAGGAAGGCAGCTCAGATTTCATCAACCCCATTTTTACAGAAGAAGAAACAGAGGCAGAAAAACACCATTTTTGGGAGAATTCTTCCTTTACACCACGTCTAGACCTTCCTCTCAGAAATCTGAACCCATTGCTTCTAGCTTTGTCCTCCAGGAAGAATAAATCTATTCCCTCTACCATGAGAGGAATCTTCAAATACCTAGAAAGAGCTGCCATTTTCTAACACGGCATCCTCTTTTCTCCAGTTCCATTGTCTGGTCTCCCAGTGGTATCATCTCTTAGCCCTTCACCTACTCTTTGGGTAAGGAAAGTCCTTCCTAACTGGGCAGCCCATTGTACTCTTCATGTGGTCTGACCGGGTGGGAAATCTCCTTCAGCTTGAGACTACTCTTGATGAGAAGCCAACATAGGGACAGGCCAAGCTGACCTGGATGGGCTTTGATGTTAAATTATAACTTCTGCCAGTCACCCAGCTCCTTTCCTATGTACTTGGCCAACTAATTAGCCAGAAACTGGGAAGACACTCATTGAAAAAGAAAGCCACGACAGGGTTCTTCTCGAAGTCGAGAATTAAGATTACATCCAAGTCACACCTGGATCTTGAACCTGGGCCTTCCTCCCCTCCCCTCCCCTCTTCTTCCTCTGTACTATTTCACCTAATGATCTCACCCACTCCGATGGATCCAATGATCCTCTCATCCCTTGGCTGATGACTCTTGGGATGTCTTTATCCAACTCGACCTCCACTCTTCAACTGCCTATGAGACATCTCAAGCTAGATGTCTTGGCATATTCCAAATTAAATCGATGCCCTTTCCCTTTCCCTTCCTGGTTCTGAACTTCTCCACTTTTGTTGAGGAGACCGCCATGCTCCTAGTCACCCTCCCCGTTTCCACCTTCTGGCTTCAAGTTCCGACTAGAATCCCACCTTCCATGAGATATCTTTCTTAATCCCTTAATTTCTTAATTAAAAGCATGTTAGTGATTTTCCTCTATTGATGACCTACCCTTTATTCTGCCTCTATCTCGGCATATTCTGTGAAGGACTTAAGAGCAGGGCCTGTCTTTTGCCCTTCTGCATACAGTAGGTGCTTAATAAAAGCTAACTGACTGACACAAAAGGTGTCTCATAAATGCTCACATTTCCCCCCACTGTACTAGACTGATAAGTCATCTGACAGGAGATGCTTGTGCATGCTTCTGACACAATAATTTAATGAATTTCCAGGAGTTTCACTTGGGGGTGGGTGGTGATGGTAGAAGACTTTAAACTTCTTTCCCATTGCTTAGGTTTGGTAAATGAGACTTTTATCTATAAAAGGGATTTAATTCCAGAAAAGAAAAGCAGACGGCTTAGAAAAAGAAGAAAGGATCAGGAGAGCCCGTTGGTTTTTGTGTTCCCCACCTTGCTGGGATTTGGGGTAGGACAATTTCTGCTCCCACTAACGGCGGCTGTCCAACTTTCTAACCATAGGTTGTAATGAAAAAGGCAAATGCCGAGTCTTTCAAAAACATGTTTGATCCTGCCACGAACCCGCAGCTGTTAATAACATAATAAGGCTCAATTGGTTTGTTTTTAGCTCAATTTTCCATTTCTCTGTTTTTCTGGTCCTAGGGATGATTTTCAGAATGTAGAGAGAATGGGTGGTTTGTTTCTGGGAGTACTTTGCCAGAGATTGACTTCGGGCTCACAGGTGGGGCCTCGGGAAAGGAGAATGTCTCTAAATCAGAAAACAGAGATAAGTGGTCCAACCAAGGGACACGGAGTCCTGGCTTTCCTGTGAAAGATGCAATCATTTGGAGACACCTGGGGTAGAGTGGGGCACTGCTACCCCTGCCCACCATGCCTCCTATTGAATCAAAGAGTGCAAGTTGTGCCTGCTGGGCCAGGGACACTCTACAAGAAGCTCATTTGGTTTTTCTGCTGGACTGAATAGGCCGCTAATGCTTTTTTTGTTGTTCAGACTGTTTTTCTGATTGAAAACAAACAATACTTAAATTTTGTAGCTAACAGAATATTAGGGTAAAATGGGGATATAGGAGAAAGTTGTTGTCGGTTTATGTTTCTATTGTTACTTTATTCTTAAAGGTCCTAGCACAAAAAAAGCAGACTTATTTATCTTTGAAAAACTAGAGACCCTTCAGTTCACATCAATAGTCAGTCCATCAATAATCATCTATTTGGTGCTGGGGTATTGGAGACACAAAGGGTAAGAACAATAGGAACAATGGAGGCTCCTCGCCAAGAGCACACTTCCTAGAGGGGAGAAAACATGATGTAACACATAGAGGCGATCAAAGGGACTCTTCTTTGGGAAGTCTCTAGAATATGATTATTTTAAATTTTCCTGAGCTACAGATCCCTTTGGTCATTTGGTGAAAATTTAGAGACTTTTTTTTTTTTTTTTTTTTTTTTTTTGCAAGGCAAATGGAGTTAAGTGGCTTGCCCAAGGCCACACAGCTAGGTGATTATTAAGTGTCTGAGGTCGGATTTGAACTCAGGTCTTCCCGACTCCAGGGCCGGTGCTTTATCCACTGCACCATCTGGCTGCCCCCAGAGACTCTTTCTTAGGAGGTTTTTAAATGTTTAAACATAAAATATGTTAGGAAAAAATCATTACAAAGGAAACCAATTATCCTGAACCCGGGTTAAGAAGGGGTGGGTTCAAGCGCCATCTCTGCTCCCCTAGATCGGCAAAATGAAGGGTTTGGATCTGAAGGCCTTAGGGTCCTTTTGGTCTTGAACACTGTCTTTTTGGAATGTCAGGAATCGATTCTTCAGGCTTCACAGTCTGCCAAGTCATACTTTTGGGTCAAAAGCAGACAATAAGGAATGATGTGGCATTTCCCTACCCGTCAGCCTAATTCAGATGGAACAGAGGCAGAAGGGAGGGAGCCATCTCTCAAGATTCAAATTCTTCTCCTCTTTGGGATCCAACCTCAGTCCTTCCTATTAGAATCATGTGGCCTTGGGAAGAGACCTACCTAGACCCTTTGGGGCGGCTATTTTCCTTCCTGAAACTTCCCTTGTCTTTCTGTTGTATACATTTTGTATGCACTGGATATGTCTCCATAGGATTGTAAGTTCTATGGGGGTAGGAATGGTAACTTTGGTCTTTGTAACCCCAGAGCCTAGCAGGTGTTAGTGGAGAGAGAGCTCTGGGCCTTTCATAGCATCCAGGTTCAAATCTCAACTCTGGTGTTCACCATGTGATCTCAGGAAAATCATGGCCCCAAATTCTGGACTCTGGGGCTCCCTCTCAACAATAAATTCTGATGATTGTTAATCCACTTAATTTAAATACATTATAATACAACTATTATTAATATTAGTTACTAGGGAGCAGCTAGGTAGCACAGTGGCGCTGGCCCTGGAGTCAGCAGGACCTGAGTTCAAATCTGAATTCAGACACCTAATAATGACCTAGCTGTGTGGCCTTGGGCAAGCCACTTGATCCCATTGTCTTAAATAAATTAAAAAAATATTATCTAATAGATTATATTTATGCCCATTAACTGCTTTTATTTTTTATTTATTTATTTTTTAGGTTTTTTTGCAAGGCAAATGGGGTTAAGCGGCTTGCCCAAGGCCACACAGCTAGGTAATCATTAAGTGTCTGAGACTGGATTTGAACCCAGGTCCTCCTGACTCCAGGGCCGGTGCTTTATCCACTATGCCACCTAGCCACCCTAACTGCTTTTATTAACTCTTACAGCTTGTGTGTATGTGAGGGAGGTTGGGGTGCAGAAATTATTAAGATGAAGAAATTGTGTTACATGAAGATAAAAATGGCAGAATCCAAAAGACTCAAATCCAGGTCTTTGGACTTCAGTATTAGTATTCTTCCCCTCCATTAGAGTCTACCCCAAACAATATCATTATTTCAATATCCAAGAAAATGCACATTTAATGATTATTTATATCAGAGCATTTATGCTATTTATTCAAGAAAGTTTTTGCCAATTCAACATACTGAAACACACAGAAACTAAGAATCTATTCAATGCTTATTATGGATCAGATGTGCTAAGCAATGGGGGCATAAGGCCAAAAATCACAGAAGGGAAAAGCTTTCCAAAATTCTGTCCCCAGCCAGCATCATTCTCTGCCACCTTTGGCAAATCACTTGGTGTCTGTTTCTGGGTATCGTTAGGGGACCAGTCCTAAGTCCCAACATTTATACAAAATACTCAGAGTGGAGTTATATCTGTCTGTCTGTGTCTGCCTCTCTCTCTCTCTCTCTCACACACACACACACACACACACACACACGCACACACACATATAAACATATACATGCACAGTATTCTCTTTCCTTCTCCTCTCCCCCTTCCCTTTCTCTCTGTCTCTCTATCTCCCTGTCTCTGTCTCTCCCCCCACCCCCAGATAACTTGGCTGTCTCAGGGAAAGCATCACAACATTAGCCTGAAATGAATAGAGAGTGACGGTGGACCAGCTTGCTCTGCTAATTCCCCCCCGTGCTCACCCCCAAATTGGATGGCGAGTTGTTTTTTTTAATGTGGACGGTCTGACTCAGCCTGCACGGCACAGATTAGCTCTAAATGCATTCCTGGAACCCGAGCTGCCCCAGCCCCTGCGCCAGATGCAATTATCGGGGAACATGGACTCCTCAAGGTCAACCCAGAGTCAGCAACAACTCACATTCTGTTACCGGGGGCCAACATGCCCGGCCCCGAGACTCACCGGAGAGGTGTGAGCCAAGCCCATGGGTCCGCTGCCCCTGGCCTGAGGCTGACACCAAAGTAGAGAAATATTTATCTCATTTTTTACTACTGGTTCTCATTGTACACTCAGGAATTAAAGCGGTTTAAGCCTTATGCTGCCATGTCTGCTGAGGAGAATTCAATAAATCTCTGTCCTGCCAAACTGAACATCATCTAGATGGAGATTCTGGGCTGGGGGGGAAGCTTTGAGTCTTAAGGACACGGTGGCCAATGACTTATTTCATGAAGAGAAAGAGACAGGGAAGAAGTGAGGAGGAAGGAAAGGGAGGAAAAGAGAGAGATAAAGAAGAAAGGGAGAGAGAGAGAGAGAGAAGAGGAAAGAGCCAGGAGATAGAAAGGAGGAGGAAAAGAAGATGAGAAAATAAGGGGGGGAAGAGAGAGAGGAGATAGAGACAAGGGAGGGGAAGAGAAGAAAGATGGAGGGGGGATGAAGAGAAGAAAGATGAGAGCAAGGGGAGGGAGAGGGGGAAGATAGACAAAGAAAAAGAGAAAGAGGCAGAGAGAGAGTTGGGTTTGTGTCTACGCACTTAGCTGATGCTTGTCAATCAACACTAATGTAAAAGAAGGCCAGATCTGGAGCCAGAGGGTGCGAATTCAAGTTCTTATACTGTCCCCCTAAATAGAAAGGTCAGATGACATCAAAAGTCCTTCCAACTCCAAATGACAGCGGGCACCATCCTGACTGAAGCTCCATGGCTATGGCTTCCTTCCTGTACGTTTACAAACTATACCTTTAAAATATGTTCTGAAGTTGTGCCAACTATATGGAAATGTGTTCTGCACGACTAAATATCTATAACTTGTTGTTGGGCAGCAGGATGGCACAGTGGGTAGAGCACTGGCTTTGAAGTCAAGAGGACCTGAGTTCAAATCTGGTCTTAAGAGACTTGTCACTAGCAGTGTGACCTCGCATCCAGGGCCATCTCCAGTTGTCCTGATCCATATCTGGTCACTGGACCCAGATGACTGGAGGAAAAAGTGAGGCTGGTGACCTGGCACCGCCCCCCCTCCCCGATGTCATGATCTTCAAGAACACAGGACAACCATCATCATCATCATGTATAACTTGTGTCAAATTCCTTGCTTCTCAATGAGGAGTGGAGAGAAGGGAGGGAGAGAATTTGGAACTCAAAATTTCAAGGAAAAAAAAATCTTAAAATTGTTTTTAAGTGAAAATTAAGTTGTGTCAAAGTTCAGAGTAGTAGGTTGCATCCCCTGTATTATTTCACTCAACTTTCTGAATGACATATTGTTATCTCCATTTTGTAGATGAGCAAACCGAAGCTCGATGTGCCTATGAATCCATGCAATAGTCATCAGAGGAGGACTTGGACTCAGGTCTTCCCAGGAAGACAAGGGCAACACCTGTTCCTTCTCTTCACTATTTCCCTCCCACATTCCTTCTGAACTTTCTTTGTGGGAGGTAGCTATACTCTTAAAAATAAGCAAAACCCAAACAAAACCCCAAAGACTGGTCAAACTCCAATCTCTGAATGTCTTTAGGGTCACAGACCAAAAGGGTGATTAGTGACTCGAGGAAAGATAGTCCCTCAAAACTGCTGGGCTCATTGAGCGGTTCAACAGTGTTGTTTTCCAAAAAGGAACATTGCTCTTCTCCCCTCCTGTCCTTTGAAGATGCTTCCTATGAGAAGAGCCGAGCTGTCTAATTATAAAAGAGAGAACACACCAGCTAATCAGCTAAAGCCAGTGAGAAAAAAACACTATATTTCCCTAAAGAAAAGCCGCCTTCAAATGGCATTCCTAATTAAATGACAGACCACTGAAGGAATGCTCTAGTCTTTGGTCTGTCTCAGTGAGATATGGATAGATGGGAACTTAATTAAAAAAAAATTCCAAGCCATCTATAGCCACCATGTCTTACATTGGTTCTCCCATCATGGCAGCACTTCATATTTTTTTTTTTTTAGGTTTTTACAAGGGAAATGGGGTTAAGTGACTTGCCCAAGGCCACACAGCTAGGTAATTATTAAGTGCCTGAGACCGGATTTGAACCCAGGTACTCCTGACTCCAGGGCCGGTGCTTTATCCTAGCCGCCCCTGGCAGCACTTCATTTCACATGTGTCTTGTTCCCTGGACTATGGACGTGAGTCATTTCCTTCCCTCCCCCTCAGGGAATGGGACTCGGTGATGGATGGTGGTAATGACTCAAAATGGCAGTGAACTAGCCCATTTTTGTAAGGTGGGTTCACCCCATCTCCATAGGTTTGGTGGACCAGTTCATGTGTGGAGAGTAGTGACTGCACAATAGTATCAAAAAACAATTTCACAGCCAAGAACTTTTTTGGTCTACTTATTCACATTTGTCTTTGCTTCCCATGAGAAGAGTTTCCATAGGATGGAGGGCAGTTTTGGCAGCACCTTTGGGGTACACTCAAAAGTTCTTTCTTTGGACCTCGGTGGACTTTTTAGTCATCCCTGACTCTTAGTGACCCCCTTCGGGGTTTTGTGGAAAAGATCCTGGATGGTGTGCCATTTCCTTCTCCAGTGGGTTTAGGGTCCACCAAATAGGAAGATCTCACTGGTTGGGGATTTAACGGATATTAGATTGCTTTGACATTGACATGAGTGTCTCTTCTCCCGTTTTTGTAAAAGGAAGGAAAGGAAAGGGAGGGGGAGCAGAAGGGAGGGAAGGGAAAAGGTCATGAGGGGCCGCATGAATACATTATTATTTAATTTACTGAAATGATTGCTCCCTTTTGTAAGCCAGCAAATATTTCATGTAACAGATTGGGATTTGATGGGCTTCTAGTCCCAAGCTGGTAAAATGGCTTGTTCTTTCAATTCAAGATACCATGAAAGGTCATTTGCCAACTCACTTGTCTTTCTAAGTTCTCATCATATCAAATTCAATGGAACTTATTCTATATATAGAATGAAAATTTATTAAATTATACATTCTCATCACTTTAATAACCTTCTGAGTTTATCTACAAATGTAATTTTTAAAAGAGACGAATTTGGATTGCGGCTTGTGATATTATAAAAAATGCCATCCCTCATGTAAGGTTGTTTTTTTTAATTTCCCTTAAAATTCTACTAAGTTATTGATTTAAAAGGGAGACAGCTTCAGTTTTTATTTGCAGAGAGCACGTCTTAACTGTGAAATTTTTTTGTTTTCTTCAGCAACAGTCACAAGGGACAGCAGAATTTAAAATAGCTCAGGAAAATCCATGAGACATAACTAATTTTAAATAATGACTTATTTTGTAGCATTTCAGCCCTCAGGGTCAAATCTGATATTTGGAACTATTCTCATACCACGTCCAAATTGCCTGGGCAAGGATTATGACTTGTCTCATGAAAAAGAATAGATGAAAAATCCACTGACTTTCCCCATATATATATTTGCTTTGGACTATATTGAGATAGCAAAAGGGTTGTTTTGGGACAACCCTTTGGTCTAGTTTTGTCCTTTGGGATTATGGAGAAGAAAAGTGAACGACAGTGTTTGAGTCAAGTCTTCTGATCACCTCCTGGTGAGCATATTCGAACTCAGAACCAGGAAAAGGATATTTAATGGATTTTTGGTTCACTGTCATTGTTCTTTCTTCCCTTCCTATGGAAGGAGCAGAAGTAAACTTTCCAGGCTGAGTCAAAGGCAGGAAGATGTGTATAGTTTTGGTGTCTAATTGTATAATAAATATTTTTGGCCTTTACAAAGACATACAAAGACAGACAGATCCACACCATCAAACCCCAAAGAGGTGGGATGAACTCACCATACAAAACCATGTAAAAATGGGCTAGCCATCACCATTTCAAGTCACCACCACCACCACCATCCATCTATTGGGGGGGGAGGGAGATGACTCATGTAGGTAAGTGCCACCATGATGGGAGAACCAATGTAAGCCTTGGTGGTTGTAGAGGGCTTGGGATTTTTTAAAAGAATTATTTAAGGCAATGGGGTAAGTGACTTGCCCATGGTCACATAGCTAAGCAATTATTAAGTGTCTGCAGTTGGATTTGAACTCAGGTCCTCCTGACTCCAGGGCTGGTGCTCTATCCACTGTGCCACTTCGCTGCCCCTAGGGATTTTTTAAAAATAAATTAATATCTATCCAAGTTTCATTGAGACAGACCAAAGGATAGGGTGTTCCTTCTTCTGTCATTTAATTAGGAATCGCCATTTGAAGGCAGATTTTCTTTAGAAAAATAGTGTTCTTTCTGACTGACTTTAGCTGATTGGCCTGTGTGTTTTCTTTGAGGGCAGAGACTATTTTATCCTTGTGTTATGCCACTAACTAGCAGTGTCAGAGCACAGTAGATTTTAAACAAATGTTTGCTGATCAACTAAAAGTGATTTTCTGTTAGGTTACAGGTCTCTCTTTCTTGCAATAGGATTAATCTTTAAACAGATTCTCTTTTCTCTTCTCAAAGGACCCCAACTTATCTCATGATGTGGTGGGCCCATGGCCTGCTGTCAGGGGACAAACAGAATGGTCTGCAAGGATGCTTCAGACTGAAATAAGGTAGTATCGCAAATGAGCAATGAAACAAAATAAGAGCTATTGTTTGGTACTTTTTTGTTTTGGTGTCTTAGAGACCAAATAAGAGAATGAGGCGGGGAAGGGATGAAAACCCAGCCTGGCCAACTGTGGTCAGAAGAAACGAACTTAGGTTTTCTCTGAAGGAGAGAGTGAAGCTGGCGATCTAGCGTAGCACCCCATCCTTGGTGGGTTTGTCATGGTGCCACCTCCCTGACAACACAGTCTTCTTCAAGAACGAAGGACAAACAACACTCTCTAGGGCAGTATATGTGAGCACACTCACCCAGATTAGAGAGGAAACGTTACGGAGGAAAACAGCCGGCCCCTGGCTAGAACGGGCACGTGAAGACTGCTCAAGATGAAGCGTCAAGTGCCCCAGCGGCTCTCCACCTCTCGAGAGCAAACCTAATAGGCAAAGCTATCCTTCTGGTCACTGCCTGGAGCTCGTGCTCCTGCTCACCTCTTGTTTCGATCTTCCAGCTGAAGCGTGTACACCATGTCGTCGGCCGTGTGGGCTTTGGAGTTGCTATCTCCCCACTTGAGCTTCAGGCTCTGTGGCCCCGCTGCCGCGCACTCTAACCGGGGAGGGGAGGGCGGTAAGGGCCTCGTTTTGGCCTTAATGGAGTGACTAAATGGTCCAGCCCCAATGTCATTGACAGCCTGAATTCTGATCCTGGAGGGGAGAAATAAAAACAAATTAAAATGAAATCAGGTAAGGTAAGTGAGATGCTCTGAGAGCTCTAAACAGGTTTTTTTTTCATACTCAAAACATTTCTGTTGATATTTTTTAAATGTCTGGGTAATTTAGAGAATGGTGGGATTCTCTCCACTTGGATTGCCTAAAGGTTTGTCTGTAAGATGTCTTCAGTTCAGATAGCTCAAGGAAGCTTCCTGAAGGCCAATTACATTGGTGGCCACTACCACAGGCCCCAGTCTACCATTTGGAAAGACCCCTGGACCTGAAGTCCCTACTCATGTAACCCATTCCCTTTCTAGGAGGATCCAGAGAGGGGACAAGACCACATGGGGAGCAAGAGGCAGAGCCAAAATTTGAACACAGGTTCCCTGACTCTCCAATGTTTGTTCTGTTGTACCCCACATGTTCATTTTTTATTTCAGGCTTGAAAAACATGTTCCCTCATAAGCCTGGAAGGCAGGGAGCAGGTGACCTAATTTTTAAATCAGACAAAACCAAATTTCATTTCAATCTCAAGATTCAGGCACAAATAGAAGAGGAGGTGATGAGTCAAAGGAAAAGTAGAAAACCCAAAACAAGCCAAACCAAATCCCTCTAAACCTTTCTCTTAGCTATAAAAAATAACTGGGTAGGGGTCAACTTCTGCAGACAGGGTGCTGCACAAGAGAAGATATACGCATTTTAAGAGCTCCTTCTCCTGCTGGAAACCAGCCAGCTTGATTTCTGTTCAGAACATGGGAAACTACCGTGTTTGGGCCACTCTCTGGTAACCTCATGCATCGAGGTGGTGGTGTCCCTTGGAGCTGCACTGCCCAGGAAAACAACTCTGTTGGCAAATGACCTTGAGGCTGGGGGACTCAAGGGGATGTTCTCATCCTTCCTGCCAGATCGAATGCATTCTCCCTTCCATTATCGCTAGTATTTTTTGTGAATTCCTCATTTAATAAGGGGGGGGGGGGGAGGCGCAGGAGTCATCTGCCAAAACAACAGGAACAACGACTACAAGGTTTTGTCCAGAGGAAAGGGTCTGGTGACGGGAGAGGAGGAGGGCCCTTGTGAACTCCAACTGAGCAACATGTTTGGGAAACCTATTTAAATGATAAATGCTATCCTTATTGGTGTTCTTTTAAATAATAATCCAAGAGGCGGATTTCTGGGTATACAGTGGCAGACTTGAGAGTTCACAAGATCTGGGGGCTAACTCAGCAGGGGAGGGACCCTGGGCAACTCCCTTCATCTGTGTCTTCCTCAGTTTCCTCATCTGTTAAATGGGGAGACCACCAGATAGGATAATATATGCAAAGTACACTGCACACCTTAAAATGCCACAATAAATGTGAGCTATTTTTATTAAAAGTCTGGATTCAGTTTTAAGTAATTAAATAGTCCTTAAGCAACTAATTATGGGTCAAGCATTAGCACTGGACAATGAGGATCCATAGATTCAGAGGGGGGAAAAATAGGAACAAGTCCTGCCCCTCAAGGAGCTTACATTCTGATGAATTTAAAATTAATATCTAGCCTATGGACTGGAACATAAATCTCTAAACAACAGCCAATAAATGGCATATGATAAAGAACAGTGGAAAAGCCCATTCTGAAGGGTCTCAGACTACTCAGATTCAACAGTTTCAGTTGCAACCCATGCCCTTTCTGAAGGGGGGGGTCTACCATACCCATATCTGTGAAGCTGCCAACATTTTCTTGGGGGAAGGCATAGAAAATGGTAATTAATCTGCGTGGACAAGAAACTGAATCTGGACAATATGCACCATGACACCATGCATGACATCATTTAATCTCAGAGAAGCAGGAACCCCCTTTGGAAGGATCGCCCCTCTTCCAGAGTTTGCCGATATCTCCCCAGCTCTGCACTTGCCCACATTTAACAAGGGTCCCTTCTTGTTTTTTCGGTACAAATGGCAGCTAAGAAGGGTGGGAGCCCAGGAAACAATTCTGACCCCAGAGCCTTTCTAGTGGTATGACCACAGACAAGTCACTTCATCCTGTTTTCCTCAGTTTCCTCATCTGTAAGATGAGCTGGAGAAGGAAATGGAAAACCACTCCAGGATCTCTTCCCAGAAAATTCCAAATGGAGTCACAAAGACAATGGATACCACTGAAAGATGACTGAACAAGAGTCAGTTCTACGCTCCTAGCAGCTAAGACAGAGCTTGCTTTCCTTGGTGGCCTTAATCAGCCCTTTGTCAACATTGCTGACATCACCGTATTTGTCCTCATTCTGAATCACGCCTGGCCTCAAGTCTGCAAAGGAAGGAATCTCGGGGTTCTCTGCTCCTGCACCAAAACACTGAGTCATCTTCCTCCCCTCACCCCTTCCCCCACCAAGGCCAGTCCCTTTATTCAGCACCTATTATGCGTTAGGCTCTCTCTGCTTGCCAGATCAATAAGGAAGATAGCTTTATGCTAACACTGATGGTTTGTGTTAGACTGCAAAGGCATGGTTCCCGGGTCTAGTACCCCAGAGGGGTCAACCGAGAATACAATAGGAAGGGTCTTCCTGGGTTGCTTCTTTTTAATATGTATTCACTGTGGACCCAAACTCAGAAAACCACACACTATCCTCAAGAGAATAAAGCCAGGAAAAAGATAACTTGGAATGCAACATATATTTTTTTAAGTTTCTTTTTCTTTTTTTTGCAAGGCAGTGGGGTTAACTGACTTGCCCAAGGGCACACCACTAGGCAATTATTAAATGTCTGAGGCCGGATTTGAACTCAGGTCCTCCTGACTTCAGGAATGACACCTAGTTGCCCCATTAAATGCAGCTTCTTTAAAAAAAAATACAACTTGCTATAATGGGATCAGACCTGTCGTTTTTTTCAAAATTCACTAATTACATTCATCCAGATTCAAATACACGTTTCAAAACCAAGTAGAAATGACTTGGATTATCCTGATTTAGATGACTTGTGTAGCTATTGGGATGGGGTTGTGGTCTCCCCATGAGGAGGATGGTGAGGTGTCATCCTGAGCCATGTCTAACAGGTGCTGCCTCTGAAGCATTAGGGAAAAGGATTGTCCAGATGTTCTAACTGGCCATTCGTTCCATGTGGAGTTTGAGCTCTGGATTACTCACTTTCTGCGAAATGTGCCCATCAGCCGGAAGTAGTCCATTTCACCTCACTTAAACGGTTTTGGACCTAATGTCCTAACAAAACCCACTGGTTGGCTCTCCTTTATTTATTTATTTTTCAGGGAAAGTCACTTCAACAAAGAATTCCCTGGAGGAGGCAGCAGTTTGTTTGTGAAATTGTCTCTTCAGATTCCTTGGAAATATTATTTACTGTCTCTATGATGCCATAGGTTAAAAAAAAGTTATTGATTGGTCCAAATAGGGGATGAGTCATTTAGCTCCATCATGATAAAATATGGCCTCGGTGACTTTACTTGATGAGGAAAGTCATTGTGTAGGATTTACGGTGAAGTAATTGCCAGTGAGAAATCATCCAATGTTAAGTCCATACAACATGGATTATAATTATGAAATATAACCAAGTACACTACACAAAATTAGACAGACATTCCCCAAATAAATTAAGTTAAGGGATAGGAACAAAGAGTTCAAAAGCAGATTTGCAAAATATTTGTACTTATATTCATCTATAGTCAAATCACTAATAGTAAGAGAAATGCAAATCAAAATAACTCTGCAAAGCAGCAAAGATGACTAAAAATGGCTGGGGGTTGTGGGAAGATAGGCAAACTAATACACTGTTGGTGTAGCTGTGAAGTGGAGCAATCATTTGGGGAATTATGCAAATAAAGTGACTCAAATGACCACACCCTTTGGATCCCAGAATCAATAAGTAAATATATCTAGATACCAAAAATCTTTAGAGCAGCACTTTTTAAAGCAACTTTTATAGCAGCACTTTTGTAACCAAGGCGATGCCCATTGATTGGGGATGGCTAAATAAATTCTGGCACAGGAATGCAATATGACAGCACTCTAGGAGATGATGAATATGATGATGATCTACATGCATGAACTGAGGCAGAGGAAAGCCAGCAGGGATAAGAGACCAACACTCACAACTATCTCAACAATGTCAAAGGAAAGAACAATGGCCCATTGAAAAATCAAAACTGACTTTTAAAGCTCAAATTTGAGTTCAATGAAGAGAGATGAGAGGAGATGCCCTATCTTCCCCCTTCAGGGATTTTTTTGCATATATCATTAACTTGTTCTGACTTTATTTCCCTCTTTAAAGAATACTATTTGTCATGGGATGGCTCTCTGGGAGAACCTGGGAATAATGATGATGACATAAAAAAACTGATATTAATAAAACCATTAAAAAAAAAGATTGGAATTCAGGTCTTCCTGACTCCAGGTCCCCTGTACCAACTAGCTGCTTTTAAGTGAGTGCATCTTTAATTGACCTGAATTGCTTCCTTAAGTAAAATCTCAAACTATAGTTTCCTAATCAGTTACTATTACAAAGATCCAAACAAGATAAGGTTCTATTTTAGTTGGAGTCTTTGAGTTCTGATTGTGTTAAAACTTAAAAAAATAATATTCGCATTGATCAGGCCCTAACATTTTAGACCCTAGAATTTCTCCTATCTGGAGAAGCAACTTGACTTCAAGGAATTCCTCAAATGGCCAGTAAGAAGACAGGAAAAAAATAAGCTATTTGTTTTCTCTAAGGATTCCACAGTCCACTCTAACCCCAACTGAATGAGGGTACTGTGGGAGTAAATCAGCTTAGGCAAGAAGCTCTTTGAGAAGCTGAGCAAAGAAACAGCCAATAAAAATAAAATCTCTGTTCCTCTACCTCTGCATGCCCAAGACTTTTCTGAGTTAGAAGATTATAAGCATCCAGACTGTTCTTAAAAATATGTGTAATAATTCTGCAAAAGAAAATTTCTGCTACTCCATACAGGATGACATAAAACTTGATTATCAATGATCAAATTCCCTTTTCCATTTATCTCTCAATCTATTTATCCACCCATTTATCTATCCGTCTCTCTAGCCATTCTCAACAACCCTTCCCTCTATCCATTCACTCAACTATCTACCTCCCCATCCATCCACCCTTCCATCCACCCTTCTATCTATCCATTTCTCTGGCTATCCTTATCAACCCTTCTCTCTATCCATCTACTCAATCATCTATCTCCCCATACACCTATCCTTCCATCCACCATCTAACTATACATCTCTCTAGCCATTCTTATTAACCCTTCCTCCATTCAATCACCTATCTCCCCATCCATCCATTCCTCTATCCATCCTTCCTTCCATCCACCCATCTCTCTCTCTCTCTCTCTCTCTCTCTCTCTCTCTCTCTCTCTCTCTCTCTCTCTCTCTCTCTCTCTCTCCTGCCCTCAGGAAGTTCTCAGTCTGATGGTGGGGAAGAGCTTGGAAACTTACTGGAAGCTTCAATGTGATTCGTGGCACATTTGCTATGAGACCAGACTCATAGCCTTTCCCTCTAGAAATAGTAAACAGCCTTGGTTATTTTAAATTCAGCTCTAAGATGAAAAATGACCACATTTTAAATTGGCATCCTGGGTGGTCTCCAGCAGATTTCAAATACCCTGAAAAAGGCCACTGGCGATGTCTGAGGGTGCCAATTGTGAGGGAAATTGTTTTAATAATAGTCATAAATCATTTGGGAAAAGCACCCCCCATAGGATCTGACTGATCTCCCCCAGTTTAAAAAAACAACAACCCACCCTTCCTTCCACTATGGGTGATGCTAAAGAGGCTAATCTTGTTCATGGCAATGCAGAGGAAGAATAAACTCAGTATGAGAAAAATAGGAAACAGCTGAAGATTAAAAGGCAAAACAGCCACCTCCCAACAGGCTCTTTATCTGAAGCCTTTGCCTAAAATGCACCCCTGCCTGCCCCGTATTTTCGCCTAGAACATCATGAACTATTCATTTATACTTTTACCAATTTCTGGAGGAAAGAAGAGGACACAGTTAAGAAGTGCCTTTGACCAAAATTACATCTTTATCTACTGAAATACTAAATTTGTATGTGGCCATAATCACTGTAATTGTGTTCCTGAACCAATCATGAACCAGAATTTGGGTTGAGACACCCAACCCCCTCCTAGTTCTGTGCAGGTTACTCTTAAATAAGAATGACCGATTAACTATTGATTCATCAGTAAGGACTCTTGGCAGGTTTGCTTTTGAACTGAGGTACAAGACACAGGAAAAGATATTCCCTGTGAAGAAAAGACTTCTCTAATGCAGATCTTTTAATAAATAATTAAAAGCTAGCTCAATTATCTGTAAGGTGTTCCACCAGCACAGAGCAAACAATTTCTTGGTCCTGGGATCTCACTGGCGTAGGGGATTCAACAGTCCCTCCCAATGCAGGTGAGCATCTTCTCTGAAATAAAGAGAATCATCCAGACAAGTGGTTCTCAAAATATTCCTGAAATCAGGATTTTTTAATGATAATACTAAGATGTTTTATCTATCTGGTGCAGAAAATAATAGCATTTAAGCACAGGTTCTTAATTTTTAGGAGTCTGAAGGGGATTTGGAGCAAGGAGAGGCTGATGAGGGCATCAAACCCAAGTCTTCCTGACTATGGAGCCAGATCTCTACCTTCTTTGCCATATGGCCGCTGATTTCTTAACATTCAAAATTCACCCAAAGTTAACTTTAGAGCTTGCACTGCAAGTGCTGGTATCTCAGAAAAATCTGATTTCCTGGTTTCTACTCACCGATAGGAGGTTTCTGGAAGGAGGTTCTTAATAACATAGCTTGTGGCATCAGTCACCGTGATGGTACTATCTCCCAGATCGATGTTGTAAGCAATGATCTCTGATCCATTATTGCAAGGCTCTTCCCAGGTGAGGACAAGGCACACTGAAGGGGAGGTTGGGTAGGCACCGGGGGTCTCTTCCTCCAGGACATAGAGAGTGGAGACAGCATCTGGAGCTGATGCTGGTGTCCGACAGGATACAAGGTCACTGTAGGGACCGGCTCCCGCCTGATTACTGGCCTGGAAATTTAAACAAAGATGATGGTTGCTGTGGTCATTATGAAAAAACAAATCACTCACTCTGAAAATAAGAAGACCTGGATTCAAACATCATTCTGGGTGATGAGTCCTTGGATGAACTTAGGAATGCCAATCTCAACAGGTCTTGGTATCCTCATCTACAAAATGGGGGTGTTGGACTACAAGGTTTCTAAAGTTCTTTTTGGAGTTCTCTACTTCTTGTCATCCATTCCCTGATTGATGGACAATTCCTTTGTTCCTAAGTCTTTGCTTGGAAGGGTCTCAGCTGACATTTTTATAATGGGTACCAAGCTACATGTTTCACAAATATTATCTTAATTGATCAATTTATCTATTTATTATCAATACCTTAGGATGTAGGCATGATTATTCTTCTCATCTTACAAATAAGGGAATTACAAAGTGAGTTTTCCAGTGCTGTCTGAATTCTATCATTATTTACAAATTGCCTTGTATTTTGGATGATGGGATTTGGGGTGGAAGGGTAGAATCCTTTATCCCAATTTCCCCATTTCTGTCATGAGGCAAACTGGAGAGAAGTGAATTTATTTATAGCTCAAGAAATAAAAAGACCAAATGTCTTCAAACCAGCAAAAGCATTCTCTTTCAAGACCGTTATGAGGCACACTTCTCAGAGATGCTCCATCCACCAGTTGGCCAGCTCTTTGAAGAGCATCATTCCTTCAGCCGAAGGGGTTGGCGGGCCTGGACCAGCCAGGCAACCCTCACAGGAGGGGAAATAAAGCAAAGGAAACCTCCAGAAAGTCTCTGAAATGTTACTGCTTTGGGTGGGCCAGGTTACCACATTTGAAAACATTGCCCAACACCGCATCCAGGGAAACAGGGCTTCTGGGAAGCCCGGCCCCAGAGCTATTATTAGCTGTTGGTTCCATTCTGGGATGCAAATGGAACAAACATGAATATGAACCGTCACTAAATACCATACAAAAGTGGAGGAGGCTCTGTCATGGGAGGGCTGCTGACCCCTTGTTGGGTCCATTAGTATAGTTGGGGTTAGACAAGGCGGACACTGGTTCCTTGCAAGTTAGATTCTAGAATTCCTCTCTCTCTTTAAAAAACAACTAAAAAACCTAGTATTTTATTCTTATTTTTGAGAATGAAATAAGAATGCAACTTGGTGAATAAGATGCCATAAAAACTGACCCCTCAAAGAGTTTGCAATCTCTTTGGGAAAATAATAGTTCCAGAGCTTTGTAAAGCAAAACAGATTGCAAATAAAGACAGGCTAATTCTAGAGGGGAGGGGGAGTCACTAACCATTAGGGAAACCAAGTAAGGGTTGAGTAGGAACCCTTGGAGCTGAGCCTTGAGCTCAGAAATCCTGGAGGTGGGGGAGGAGCTGGGGCTAGGGATGTTAAGAATGGGAGGGGGCTGTACAAGGCTAGAAAGACCCTGGACCTTCTGAAGGATCCTTCCAAAGCCTGCGCATCCCCGGCAAATATGGAAATACACGTTGAACAACTTCTCTTGTAAAATGAGATCACATTGCTTGGCTTCTCCATTGGGGAGGGGAGAGGAGGAAGAAGAGAATTTGGAACCAAAAAAAAATATTAAAGACATAATAAAGTTATTGGAATTAAAAATAGGATAAAACTGGGTGGAATGGTGGGATCCTGATCTAGGACTCAGAAGACAAGTGGGCTCAGTCATCCATTGGGTCACTTTCGATTTCAATGACAGCTGTGAAGTCGGGGCACCAGATAGGAAGACTTAGAAGAGTCCAATATTTCTTGCCTACGCTTCTTTTGTCAATGTGTGTGTGTGTGTGGGGGGACCCAGTGGAAAGAGTACTGGATCTGGTCTTGGGAAATGTAGGTTCACATTCTGACTGTTTCAATTCAACAAACGGTTATTAATTAAATACTTAATTTTAAATTAAATGTACTAATGAATTAGGTGCTTTAATTAAGTATCTACTGGTACTGTGCCAGGGACTGGGGATTCAGACAAGAACTAAACTGTCCCCGTCCTCAAGGAACGACTGTTTACTACCTGTTGCCATGGAAGTGACACAACCTCAAACACCCAAAGATTCTACTTGCATTTTAAAATTTAGGGGAATAATTTAACTTTTCATCTGCAACCCAGAGGTTTCTTGAGGACAAATAAGCAAGACCACATCAAAGTGTCTTTGGACCCCTGGATGAAAAGCCTATTAAAAGAAATCGATTAAGATCGTATACTTTGACTCTAGATGACACAGGAAGTTTTTTGACCCTTGAGAAGAACATTAAATATTTAAAAGAACCATTGAATTTAATGTTGTTCTGTATTGTCAAATGGAATATGTTGTGATTAGGTGTCATGTCTGTTTTCAATATAATTTTAGTCACAAACTCATTCAGGAAAACCTTTTTTCCTAATGATGACTCATCTCTTCTGGTCCAAGTCCCCTTGTTAGGGCAAGGGGAAACCCTAATTTTACAAGACTTCTTTAGGTATGTGTTCAGGACTGAGCAGGGGGATGACCCCTAACATGGGCAGAAATGCCCGGGGAACCTGTAAAGACTGGAGGTAATGCACCCCTCGCTCTCACACACAACAGCAATGACTTGATATTCATTCAAGTTTTGCTGCTTCCTGATTGATGATGTTCCCATGTGGCCCACCCCTTCTAGGTGGTCTCCCTGCACGGGGCTCTTCATCCCTGGTCCTCATATTGCCATCCGCCTGTCCTGAGAGGTGAATACATCTTCTGCTACCATTCATCTGAGGCCATCTGCAGCTGCTTTGGAGGTTGTCTTCCCTGGCCCCTCTACACATATATGCTTCTGGCACTATTGTCAAGTTAATACCTCTATTGCTCCTGGGGGGAAAAAAAACCTAGATCCCTTCTGCAGATTCTTTAGGCCTCCAAGAAGGACCACACATCTGGTCCATGGTCTTTGTGACCATGACTCACTACCACCATCTGGTGGCAACTGTCACCCATATATGGCACATATACACATATACATAATTTTTGATACTTATTTGATTATATTTCATTTATTTGTTTGTTTGTTTATTTATGTTAGTTAGGAGTGTTTACTAAATGGGACTTTTTAATCCCATAAAGGGTTGAAGATTTCAAATTAGAACATCAGAGTCAAAAATATCACTCATTTACTTATACATCTAATAGCCTCTACAATCGAGACCCCAAACTAACAAACAAAAAGGCTTCTATACCAATATGGGAGGAGATATGGAGCTAGAGGCCCAGGGTTTAAGGAAATAGGTCATCTGGAAGTCCCTTGACTGCATGAGGCTTCTATTTGCTCCTTTGTAATATGAGGGGGTTGGATGGAAGGACCCAAGGTCCCTTCCAGTCCTATATCCAAGATGCCACAAAGCGGCCCCCAAGCCCAGCAGCCTTGGAGACGGAAGCCACCCACATAGCCGGACCATGGGGCCATCTGAAGGCTCTGTGGTACAGAGGAGGTGCCATCTGGTTTCAAGGGAGTGGGTTCCCACTGATGAAGTCACAGGTCTTATCACCTCCTAGCAGGGAAAGACCCTCGACTTGATCTGGGAGAATGTCTGAATACCTCTCTCTGAAGCGTCAGCTCCAGGGATAGATGGGGAAGCTCCTCGAAGGCAGGGGTGGTCATCCTTTGTTTACTTTCAGATCCAGAACACAGACTAGATGCTGAATAAAAGGTTACCTGTGGAGGGGCAGCTGGGAAGGAAGTTGCTGCTACCTGAAAGGGCACCTGGTGCCTAGTGCAACTTATAACCATCTCCATGGCCTCTGAGGCCATCCTATGATATCATCTCACATGGCATCGTGCCAGCATTGGAGCCTGTAAAGGTGGAGGTTCAAATATTGCCTCTTGTGCATTCAGGTTGGGTGACTCTGCCGCGGCTTTAGCCTTGGGTTGCTATGGACTCCGCTCGAAGGCCTTGGTCTCAGAGTAGGTACCCCGGTGCAAAGGGGTTTCTTTACCTGGGAGCTTCCGCAAGCAAGGAAGTCACCAATCACAGACAGAAACCAAAGTGATGCAGATAAAAATGGCCCTGAATCCTCGAGAAAAGGTTCAAACACATTTAGTTCTCTCTGGGGAATTCATTTTAACAATGAAAAATGGGGAATATCAACTAAGGTCAGTGATGGTACTCAAGTGTCAACTCTAGTTCTATGGAAATCGTCTCTCTTCTTGCAGACACCACATACAGAGGGGTGACTATGCTCAGGTGGAATCTCTGTTGTCTCTGACGCAGACCGTCAATAAGTTACCTGGCCTCCCTGGACCTTAGTTCCTTCACACACAGAACATAAAATGCCTCTACTACTTATCCCCTGGAGTCCACTCTCAGGTGATTAGGCTATATGGCACAGCACGGCATTAATCTATAATTCACCATCGTAGAGACAGCACCAGGCTGGAGTCAGGAAGACTCCTCCCCAGGGCTTCAAAGCCAGTCTCAGACCCTAGCTGGGGGACCCTGCGAAAGTCACTTAACTCCATCTGCCTCTGTTTACTCCAAGGACTTGCTATTTTAAGTTATTGTTTGTTGATGAGCTATTTTTTTCAGATGTGTAAGAACCTTTATGGTCCCTTTTAGGGCTTTCCCGGCAAAGATACTGGAGTGGTCTGCCATCTCCTTCTCCAGTTCGTTTTACAGTGGCAGACACTGAGGCACACAGGGTGGTGCAGTTAGTAAGTCCCTGAGGTCAGATTGGAACTCAGCTCCTTGTGGTTCCATCTACACAGGAACTTGAATAAATGCTTCCTCCCATTCCCTTTACTTCCCCCAGGCTCTCTGCCTAGGGAAGCAGCCCATTCTTTAAGGACTCACCTGTAGTCTACAGCAATAATGTGCAGCAGGCAACAATTCCTTCATTTCAAAACTGGTCTCCGTCCCATGATACACAGGTTCGAGGGATTCTTCATCCTCTCCCCATTCCAATCGATACTCGGAGATGTCCGCACCAGAGACTTCGGGGCTCTGGAAGAGAGAAGATTTCATTTACAATAAATCCTTCTTTCGTTTATACAGTAGACTGGATAAATCAAACATGGGGTAAAGGGACGGAGGGAGGGGGCACTTTTTGGCTCCCTGATTTTATTTGGGACTCCTATGAAAAGCAAACAAACAAAAAACCTGACCCATCCAGGGTCTTGTAACTCTTAGGCTCAGTTTAAAGAGAATTCAGGTCTGAAGATGAGAGGAGGCAGATCATATGATAAAACTATGGAATAAACCCGAGATAACTCAACAGGGAGGAGGATCTTCAGGCTCCCAGGAGTCAGTAGCAACGATAAGTCCAATAATTCCATATTAGATGGCCACCCCCCTCCCCACCATTCTCTTCTCTTTCCATGGCTGCTTCGGACATTTTGAAGAAATTAAAATGTGCAATCTTGTTTTTCTGAACACAGAGTCCCACAAAAAGTGTTTAATAAATGCATTTTGATTGACTTGAAGGTACTGCTTCATTGGACAAATTGCTGATAAATTAAAAAATTAATTAAAAAGGAGGAGAGTAATTCTCTGGATTTTTGAATAGACAAAAAGCAATTAGAACTTGAAATAATCTTAGAAACTGGCAAGAAGCTTCTTAAAGATTTCAGGATATAGTGAACAATAAATCATAGGAGAATTGAGGGTGATTTACCAAAGGTCACACAGCCAGTCATGGTAAGGAGTGAAATTTGAACCTCATCTTGCCAAGGTCTCAATGAGCCATGACTGGGGGCGTTGTGGGGATGGCAACATAGAAAACAGAATATCAGCTGCAACGGGGTCTTGACTTACCTCCCAACTTACTAGGACCCCTGAATCAGGGGTAAAGGAAATACAAGGTGCTCGGCATTGCCCCGGGGGCCCGGCTGCGGTGGTAATTTCTGATGCTTCGGAATAAGGCCCATACTAGAAGAAGAAGCACAGCCATATCACACGTGTCAATGTAAATACTGGCAGGTCTGGAGGCATTGCTCTCCAGACATAGGAAAGAGAAATCTGGATTACATCAAAATCGTAGGACAAAAGGTACACCTGCAAAAGTGGGCAGGGAGCCGATGGTATCTTCAAGGACCTACTTGCAACATCCTTGCAAGTAAAGGATTATAAAGAAAAAATGTTTTTGGGAATGACCAAGACCTGTGGATCCACTTGGATTTGGTCTATTTGGTCCAAATTCAGAAGGGAGTCAAAATGCAATTTCAGACTTCTGGCCAGAGGTCACTGGCAATGCAAAAATTACTTAGGGAAAAATAGTCATTGATCTGGGTCATCCTAAACTGGCTTGCCTCTGACTCCCCCTCTTTTCTAGGGCGCTCCCCCGGCTGACTCTCTGGAAGGTGGTCAGCGCAAGAGGCAGCTAGGAAAGAGGAGGTCAAAGAAGAATACTGAGGAACAATCTCCATCCCAGAAGACAAAGAGTGGACAGGAGGGAGGCAGAGAGGGAAGAGAGCTCTGAAGAATCTTTGAGTTTTCACAGTGAGAAGGCAGCAACGTCTCCCTTCAGAAGGAAAGGAAACCCCAGGGGAAAAAAATGTCAAGACTCTACTGGAGAAATCACAATGCCCATAGCAACAGAGCCTATTAAAACAATACTCCTTTGTGGGGGTCTACTACTCTTCTTTATTGGAAACAATGACATGGATCATCCCTTAGAAGCACGCAGCGAGAAGGTGACGTCCACTCTCCTCTTGTTAAATCTAAGGTCGAACGTCCACCTATCTAGATAATTTCAATGCTAGCCAGTGGCAGACTGACGCCAGGAGACTTCCCCAGCAGGGTGCCAGTTTATCTTGACCCATGCGTGTCCACCTCTCTGATATATTTTGGAAGCTCCAATAAGCACACTTGAGGAAACATTTCTGACGTCGTTCCTTAACCCAATCTCAGAAAAGTAGCCCAGTTTAAATTTCAAATGGAGCTAAAACAACTGAATGACACATTCGCTTTTCAGCTGGCCATTTGGCTCAAAAAATCTGCTTTAATATTCCTCAGAGGATGCCAATTTAAAATAAACACAGACACTCATGGATATTCAATTTTTAATGAATACGAAAATTCTCAGAAATCGAATTCTGGGTATTTCCAATTTCAAAACTAATACCCACAGAGATATTCTGCAGTACTGTGTCCATTTTCTGAATTATTTAAAGTTCTATATTATTGCAATGGTTTGCAGTGACCCTCTTGCTCAGGGCAGCTAACCATCGGCAATTTAACGTAGTTCTTGGGAATAAGAACCATCCATTTAGTCAGAAGATGAGCAATACTTTGAATTGGTGACTGCACTGCTGAGACACTTATCTTTTAAAACAACATGAGCAATGTCAATAGAAAATCCATTAGGGGGTTAACAAAATTTGTTCCAATGTTTTCAAAAATGGGGCAATCTACTCTCCGAGCATCTATAATATCGGACGCTCTTGCAAACACAACTGGCTAGGAGAACAAGAGATTCAGATTCTTCAGAAAATGGCCACACTGCAAATAGGTGGCCAAGTCCCAATTCTCCAGAGACTGATCAAACTGTAAAAACATTAACTTGGCCTTTCACTCCTCCAGATTCTTGTTTGTGCTGATTGTGAAGATGTCAAATTAGTGGCTAAATACTACCAATCACAAAGAGCAGAAATAATTTTTTTTTTAAATAATGCATCTAAAGGTCTAAAGGGAAACGATATTATTAAGAAGGAGCCAGTGCCTTTGGGGACTTGTACGATCTGTATGGTTGCCCACAAGAAGGGGCTCCATTCCTGGTCCCACCACTATTCTAGATTGGCATCTTTACTCTCATGTCTTGGTTGTCTTTCCAAAAGGGAAAAAAAAAAGTTAATCTTAGCTACAGGAATCAGGTGAGGGTCTTAACCCCAATCTCTGACTTTTCAATATGGTGAGAAGATTGGAATGTTCTTCAAGAGTTTTGGTAAATTGTCTTGGGGCGAGGGAATCATTTGTTGAAATTACTGAAAAACATAGGGCACAGCTATGGACAGAACATCAATTCCAGAGTCAGAAGGATCTGAGTTTAAATCCGGCTTCAGGCACTTAATAATTTACCTTAGCTGTGTGACTTGGGTAAGTCACTTAACCCCATTGCCTTAAATAAAATTAAAAAAAAAATTAAAAAAATAAGTTCTCTAATTGCATTGTTAGGTTTTTGGCCTGATTTTTCCAGAACACGTGAGAATTCAGCCAAGGAGACTCAAGGCCATATTTAGGAAACGTGTTTGTAGGTATAATAATGTTTAACTGTCACTGGTCTTCATACGAGTATGATTCAAGACTTATTAAGTTTCCAGGATTATAAGATGCTCTCAGAAGACCTAGACCCTGAAGATGGCCCCAGGCCATCTGCTCTAACCTTCACATTTAGTGAAGAAGTTGAGACCCAAGAAGGTTAGGTGACTTGCTCAAGGCCACAGAGCACACGACTCAACTTCAACAATAGCGGCTAGGAAATAGCAGAGATGTTATTTACTCATTTATTTATTTTACTTTCCTAAAGGCCGTTGAGTCATTTCAGGCATGTCTAACTCTTCACGAACCCATTTTGGGGTTTTTGTGGCAGAGATAATGGCATGATTGGTCATTTCCTTCTCCAGTTCATTTTACAGATGAGGAAACTGAGGCAAATAGGGGAAGTGACTTGCTCAGGGTCACACAGCTAGTGAATATCTGAGTTAGTATTTGAACTCAGGTCCTCCTGACATGAGGGCTAGTGCTCTATCCCCTGTGTCATCTAGCTGTTCCAGATTATTCAGAGGCAACGACGGGTTGTAGAATTGGGAGACAGCAAAATCTAGGCTCAACTCTTGCCTTTTGGACACTTCTCAGTTGTGAGGCAGTTCACTTAAAACTCTCTGACCTCAGGTTCAACCCCTAGGGCTGCGATCTATATATCATGACCCTTATGGAGGTGTTTCCTTCTATTCTGAATCTGTCTTCTAATATCTGCTTATTATTCCTAACTGACAGATCATGGACATGGAATGGGTCTCAGGTCACCAGGAGAAGGAAATGACCAAGCTGCAGGCTACTGTGACCCAAGACAGAATGACCGACGTTTCGTGGTCGGGTCTGAAGGTGGCCCCTTTATGTCTGTATTTTTGTGCCTTGTTGGTATAACACAGTCATACTCTATAGACCATGAGCTCCTTCAGAGAGGAGCTGTCTTGAGCTTTTCTTCATATCCCCATTGTTTGGTCGACTGTCTGTTACAAAATAAATTACATATTTATTGACTGACTGGAAGCAATATGGAACCTAGCCACACTGGATCTGATGTAAAATCCCTACTCTGTTGCTTATAACCCATATGACCTTGGATGAGTCTCTTACCCTCTGTGTCTGAACTTCCCTTTCTGTAAAATAAAAGTTTGGGATTAGATAGGCTTCCAGATTTATGACCATTATGATTCAAGAGTCCTGTGGCCTTGACTGGTCAAGTTGGGTTGTTGTGGAAGGCTTCTATAAAAGTAGATGAATAGTGCAAATATATTGTAGAATATTCAACTCACCCCTCCATCATTCAGGGCTCTCACCCTGAAATGATAGGTAGTTCCAGGGAGAAGATTTCCAACCGTACACTCTAAATCGGGCCCGTGATACACCTCAGAAGCAACATCTTCAGGTTCAGTCATCTCTACACTGTATTCAGAGACCTCACAGCCACTTTCTGATGCAGGAACATCTGAAAAGATAGATGTTTTTCCCCCTAGAACACTCTTCTCCTACTAACCCTAATCACACTGGAATTTTTAACACAATCTTTCAAAAACAAATATAATCACTATCTTCAATCCCATTTCTAAAAGTGACACTTCAAACTGATATGATCAATCAATCAATAGCATTGATTAAGTGTCTACTGTGTAGCAAACATTTCTCCTAGTGGTAGGGGCATAAATTACTAAGTAGGGCACATGTAGACTCTACTATCAGAATTGTATTTTTCTGACCCATGGAAGATATTTAATCAATGCCTATTAATGAATTGATCCTAGACATCCCTTGACTCCATATCTCACCTGAGGGTGACCTGGACTCTACCCTGAGAATTTCACTGGCTTAATCACTTTCTCTTTTTTGGATGGAAGGCAGGGGGTAGACAGACTCTGAAATCAATACTCATTAAGATTTTGCTTTTTTGACTATTATATGAACATGCTCAAAAGACAGTAAGCTCCTTGAGAACTGGACAGTTCTTGCTTTTAATCTATCTCCTGAGCCTAGAGCAATGTATGGTCCATAAGAGGGGTTCAAGTTGGGCTATCTGAATTTAACTGGTACACTGTGGGCATCATGTCTGTCTACAGACATCTCTTAGGTTACTAGGGTGAGAAATTAGGATGAAACGCAACGAGAATCAATGTTGAGGTCACTTGACATGAGCCACTGGGGCTACACCCTTCCACCCCTACTCTACCCCTACACTCAGATATACAGCAGAGCAAAAAAACTGCTGTCTTATTAGAACATTTGCATTATTGTATTTTATTATTTTTATGATTAAAAATGGGAAGCAATCCTTAAAAATACTCCATAATAATCCTCTGAATTTCAAACTATTTATTAGAAAAGAAAGCCTTCAGTCATCCCAAGTCACCTATGTCCCTTGCTGATGACTTACCCCACTGTAGATGGATTTCTTTGTGCTTTGCTTTCCCCAAGACCCTTGGGGGTCGACACTGACCTGGTGCAACACTGAGTGTACGGACGGGTAGACTGTCAGAACACTGTGGAGGAAGGGAAGATGGTCACTTCATCTCTCAGGAAAATGTCACAGAAGAGGCAATTCTCTAACAGAAACACTATAAATGGCGAGCTCCTCTTGGAGCATATGACAAAGACAAACACTGGTTGATTTTTTCGCAGCAAGTCATTTCTGAATCTGTTGATGGAGGCAATACAAGGCTTGGGGCAGCTGCTCCAAACAGAATGAACAATTTCTGAAGCCAATTTGCAAAACATATGTTGGTTAAGTGCTCATAACCTAAACACAAATTTATTTTTACTAAACTCAAAATTAGATTGTGAGAAGAGAAGACCCCAATTACTTAGCCAAGTTTACTATTTATAACTGAACCATTTCTTTTGGAGTTTTTTTTTAAATATTAGCAGACCATTAAATAGGTCTATAAGGCCTAAAGATGAAATTCTGGATAATGATGACATTATTTAGGAAAATTGATCTTCTCCTTTATAAAAGGTGATTGATAAGGAAGTCAACCACCAATTTGGGAAAGGGTAAAGACAGAATTATGCTGTTCAAAAGAAATCTTTAACTGGTAAGGTATGTATGTCAATACTCATTCAAAAATTGTGTTTGGACAATTTTGCTCTGACAGAAATGAGGTGGTACAATACAAGAATACCCTTCCTTGATTTCTTTCCATTTGGGAATTGTCTGGAAAAGAATCTTTGTTCTAATTGTCGCCTTATACTTGAAGGAAATAAAAACATAAAATCAAGAAGGGGAAGGAGCAACATGAAACTGAATCTCATGTTCTAGCCACCTAGCTTATACCCCACACCCAACCTCGGTGGCATCCCCAGTTCCTCACTCTCATCCAATATATTCATTCAGCTGCTAAGTCTTATTGTTTTACCTTTCCGACCAGCCCCTTTTCTCTGCTCATTATCGAATGAGATATTTGAGAATTGCTTACATAGTGCCTAATGCAATGGTAAATCCTTACTAGCTCCCTGCCTCTCTTCTTTCTTTCTTCCCACATGGCCACACTCACTACCTTAAGAGTCCTTGAGCAACTTAATTCTGGACTATTGCACTAGCCTCCTGGCTAGCCTTGCTTCAAACGGCCCTCATCATCCAATTCATCCTCTACTCCGAGGCCAAAAGGATTTTCCTAATGCTCAAGTCATTCTAATCTATTCAATACATTCCATATGAAATTTTCTCCCCTCTTTGGGAACATTAAAGCCCTTCAGGATGCGGCCCCTTTCCACCTTTCCAGTCCTCTTAGATTTATTCCCCTTTTCAGACGATATCTAGCTCACTCTTCAGTGTAAACAACTCTTCATCACTCAATTCTGGACACATCCACTGGCTGCCTCCATGACTTCATCTTTACTTCCTGGCTTTTCTCAAGGATAAGTCCACATTATATATCTTCTGTATGAGGTCTTCTCCCGGTCTGGTCCAACCTTCTTTCCCTTCCTCACCTCACACACAGCGCACAGTGCTGTCCCTTTGAGATCACTTGTGGCGCCAAGATGGCAGCGCCAAGCTAGGGAGATCAACTCCGTTTACAGCTTTAGAGCACGGTCATGTTTTTCTCTCTCTCTCTCTCGTACCCCCTTGAGTAGGAGAAAAACGTCTCAAATATGCTTCTTTTCAACTCTGTCTCCCTGCTCCTCACCCCCAATAAAAAGTCAATAATTCAGAGGAGGCAAGTCTGTGAAATTTTAAAGCATTAATTTCTTAGACAATGTCATGATTTCTTGAATGTCTATACCCTTATTATGTGAACATTAATTAAAAGACATTGGGAAAGGGGCAGTTGGATGGCAAAGTGGATAGAGCACTGGTCTGAGCACTGGTCTGGCGTCAGGAAGACTTGAATTTAAATTTGGCCTCCGACAGTTAATAATTATCTACCTATGTGACCTTGGGCAAGTCACTTAACCCTATTGCCTTGCAAAAAAAAAAAGACACTGAGAAATATCCATCTTGTTACTGCTAGCATTAGCAAGGGTTCATTCCTGAAATTTGTGAAAAATTATGAACCAACACCTTTAAAAGGATGACTATACTGACAGCTCCACCAAATGGGAATTCTTGATCATGGGTAATTTCCAACATTTCAAAATCAAAGAACAATTTGGGAAATCTTATGCTGGACCCAAATGAACAGCATGGGGGTACCCCAGAAAAAGCTCATCAAAATGGGATTAAAATTCTTAATGTAATTTTTCTCTACAGAAAAACACACCACCCACCTGACTATGTCCACCAGTGCTGATGCAGCACGCTCGGAGTTTATACAAAGTGCCCGGCTTCAAGTGAGTAAAGGTATATTCTGTAGTGGAGCCACTATACGCCACATCCCATTGGTTTGCTGTAACAGAAGATTGACATGATGATGAGTGGTCAACCCATTACCGACTCCCTTCAGGAAATTGGGTGCATGCAAAGATAAAGGGGAGGCACATTGAGTATGGAAACTTTTATCTAGTTGTCTTTTCCTTTCAAATCAGACTGGGCTGATTTCCTTTTAAATCAGACTGATAAAAGGGTTGACAACATGGTTTACTTTTAAATTACCATTTTCTTAGCTTTTTAAAAAGATTGTAGCATTTTAATTACTTAATTATGTTGAGTGTAATAATTAGCATTTCTGTAATGATATTTTTGACAGCCACTGAATTCCCATGAAATTAACCTTGGATACTGGGAAGCCAAGGAAACATGGGATGATGGGTTCAGGAGGAAAGAAAAACAGAAAATATTAAACCAGTGACAGAAAACAAGTCTTCCCTTAGACTTTTTGTGGTCTGAGTTGGCCTTCAGAGTAGGAAGAGAAGGAATCTGAGTTCTGACATAGTCTATGGGGTTTGTTCCTTCTCTGAACTCAGACAAGTCATGGCTCCTCTCATTCCCCTCAGGTTAGACATCTCTAACATCCTTTTGAGCCTTGGATCTAGCATCCTATAAGATGAAACTAGACAGGTCTGTCTTCCCAAGCTTAGAATGTGCCAAAGGAGTCCATCATTTATCCAGATGCCACAATCTTGGAAATTACAACATTAAAGAGTCACTTTTTGGACAAATTGTTTTCTTCCAATGGTCTTCTTTAAAATGAAACTACTCCTGGGAAGTACAATACTGTAAGCCATTATTATAAAGAAAGAAGAAGACTGGGAGAGATGGCAAAGAGAATATATTCTAAATGGGCGGTCTACACTAAATGAATCTGCAGAATAATTAGTTAACTTCATTACCGCTTGAGAAAGTCCTGAAATCAGGTGTGTCCAACCTATGGTAGCCCTGGGGCATGTCGCAGGTTCTTGGTGATGTGGATGGCATTGTGTTCACGAATGGGTAAAGGTTATGTGGGGTGGTGCTGCCCAGAAGAGCTAAAATGTTGGGTACCCCTGCTTTAAATTTTAAATATTCAATGACTTCCAATTAGTTTTATTGGAGCTCATGAAATGCAAACAGACTAGCAATACTTGAGTTATAGATTCAACAAACTCATTATTCTTCAAGTACATTTTGTCATGCTTACGTGAAGATTCAAAAATCCAGTTAATTGTTCTGATTTAAAAAAGCAAATTTAGTTTTGAATAGAGTCCATGTTTAGCTGTTATGTCCAGATGGGTATGGTGGGGCTTACTTGGGGGAGGCTACCGCTGTTCTGATATATAATAGGAAAAAAATCAATCAGGTGACTCTACTAATAAGATTGAGACCCCAGGGGTTCTGAGGTTGCCTAAGGAGGAGAAAATTCATCCAGGTTGGAAAACAAAGCAGGTTCAAGTTTCCATTCCCATCAACAGTGAGATCAAGTCCACAGTGGTCCCCACAGATCTAGTCCATGACATATGGGGTGGGCTAGGTTGCAAAAAAAAAAAAAGGGAAAAAAAAGAAAAAAGGAAACATATTCCAAAAGAGAAAGGAAAACAAGAAGAAAGAAACCAACCAGCCAAATGAAATAAAACTCATTTCTTTGCTCCAATAGTTCTTGTTCCTACTAGCAGCTTTCTATCCAAGAAATTGGGTGATCTCATATGGCTGTAGTGAGCTGAAGGAGTTCAAAGTATCCCTTCCCAAACTCCCTTTAAGTCTCCTCAATGAAGTTCTTTGGGGAAAAATTAAAGGTTAGCAGACACACATTACATTTTAACATGGGGAGCTAATGCTCAGATTATTGATGGCCAAGAAGGGATGGTGGATGGAGCCCAAGGGAAGATAATGGACCTGTTCTTTCCAAGAACGATGGTGTCGCCAAACCTAGGGGCTGTTTCAGCTCTGACTTGGTAGAGTGGGTGCCCAGACCGGAGGCTGGCACATAAAGAGTGCTAAATAAAGGCCATTTGCTTTGAACTGAATTAACTTTACCTTCTGAATGTCCCTCTGAGATCTCCAGTAAATACTTAAGGATTTCAGAGCCGCCATTATCCTTAGGAGGATCTGAAATATGAGCGAATATCTCATTAGCCGTGGATGAAAGATTGTATTTTATCTGAACCACTGTTGCTATGTGATTTTCCCAAGTCCCCAAGAACAAACTTTTTGGGGGGATGCTGTGATGTTCTCAGAGGGGAGATTGGAACCAGTTTACTAAGGGGGGGAAATCTCTGGTTGGAAGCTAGCCCAAGGACATCCTAGGAATTGGACAGAACAGAAATACTAAATAAAGACACTGTCCACCAAGACTGAAGGTCTCCCTCCTCTGCAGATGACTAACCTCCCTGACTCCTCGAAGGCTCCACTAACATGCCAGTCTTTCCCAGTCCCTTAATTCTAGGCCCTTCATTATTTCTTGTTTGTACACCTCTTTTTTTCTAGTTATCTCCCCTCATTAGATGGGGAGCTCCTTTGGGGGCAAGGACTGTCTTTTTTCCTCTTTTTGTATCCTCAGCGCTTCTCACATAGGAGGAGATTGATAATTGTTTTTTTGCCAGTCTGATTGATCACCAATGCCTCTGATGGCATGGTTTCCTTAGAGTAAGATTCCTATGTGGCATTCTCCTTCACAAATAGCTCTGGACTTAAAGTCAGGAAGGCCCAGTGGCATGGCCTTGGGCAAGTCACTTCTTGATAAGCCTCAGTTTTCTCAACTCTAACTTAGCTGCTATAGAAAAAGTCAAAGATACTAACATCTATTCATTTTTCCCCTCTTGCATTCTCTTGATAGTTCTAGACATGTTTCAGTGGAGTATTCAGGCTTCCACTGATTTCCACTTATCTAAGTGGGTCAGGTTGAAACCCACATCCCGCCATGTCAACAAAGTCTTTGATTTTGAAGCAATCAGGGTTAAGTGACTCGCCCAGGATCACTCGGCTAGTGTCTGAAGCTGAATGAGAACTTGGATCCTCTTTTGCCTCCAGGGCCAATGCTCTGCCCACTGTGCCTCCTAGTCGCCCCTATGTCAAATAAGTCTTCAGTGCCTTGGTAACAGTCTCCAATTTTCAATGATACGCTAAATTCTACCGCTGCTCCTTGGGATGAGTCAGAATGCTACTGCTCTGGATGTCTATTCTCTCCCTGAGGAGGCAGTATGATGGAGAGCTGGCCTCGGAATCACAAAGACCCGAGTTCAAGTCCTACCCGGGCTGTGGAACCCTGGACAAGTCACCTAATATTAGCTTCACCAAGGCTGAGGTCAGAGAAGGTCCACCTTGCACCGGCCAAGGGAGTCGCTCACCAGGTGCCCCGCTAAACTTGGGAAATCAGAGGTTTGGTTACAAGGAAACCAAAACGCCCATTAGTTTTCTTGTAAGTGTGTAGGTGGATAATAGGATATGGACAGATAAACATCTGGCTGGGGTCCAGATGACCAAACAGAGGTGTAATGTCT
The DNA here is from genome assembly GCF_037893015.1 of Macrotis lagotis. Lineage (NCBI taxonomy): Eukaryota > Metazoa > Chordata > Mammalia > Peramelemorphia > Peramelidae > Macrotis > Macrotis lagotis. Next base: position 32,852,245 of record NC_133663.1, on the reverse strand, counting down.
TGTCTTGTCAGTAGATGGCACCATGGAAGCCTGATTGGACTCCAGGTAGAGAAACCTATGGAAATTAAGAAATCATCTTAAAATATATATATACACATATTTTTAAAAAAATCACCTACCCCATTTTACGCTAAAGCCACAAGATGTGATTAACCCTTTGATGAAGGGTCGAGTTGGGGGGCCGGGTCTGTCAGGGCTTGTTGTACAAACCAAAACTTCACTTGGACAGCTTCTCCCTTCCACGTTTGAAGCAATTAACTAGAATAAGAATGCAAAAGGGAAAAAATATAGAGAATATTAGTGTCCGACTCAGTAATTCCCAGGGGATAAAAGCAAGTTCCTTGGCTGAGATGAAACAATCAGAACAAATGAGCACCAAATCCATTGTAAGGAACCCATGCATAGTGAGTCCTATGATCTCTATCACCTTTTCTAATCACTGGGATCTCAGTTTTCTTATCTGTCTAATAGGAGGGTAATGGACCTAGAATCAGGAAAACTCGATTTCAAATTCAGACACTAATTGTGAGTTTCCTCATCTGTAAAACTGAGATAACAATAGAACCTATTCCCAAGTTTGCTATGAAAATCAAATGAGATAATATTTATTTACCCTTTGCAAAGCAGAAAGTACTATATAAGTGTTAGCAATGTGATGATAATGACCTATTGTCCTTCTCAGATCTAAATCTACTAGGGGGTCAGTTGTGGGTTATTTTGTTAGAATCAGTGACTTAGGGACAGCTAGGTGGCACAGTAGACAGAGCACCGGCCTTCGAGTCAGGAGGACCTCAGTTCATATCTGGCCTCAGACACTTACAATTGCCTAGCTGTGTGACCTTGGGCAAGTCACTTAATCCCGTTGCCTTAAAGAAATAAAAAAAAATAGAATTAGTGACTTAAGGTTGCCCTTTAAAGTTGGGAGCACTTAAGATTTGCCTTATTAAGTAAGGGCTGCTTCCTGAATTTTGCCATCACATGTATAGTTTTTATGTTTAAGAGAGGAAGCAAGGTTTAGCTTGTGGTCCAGATGATGACCTGTTTCAGTCCTGCCTCCAACCCACCCCATTAAGATTTAAAACTGCAGACCAGTTGCCAATACACATAAATGGAATCAGTTTCCACAGTGGGACGCCCCCCATAATGACTAAACCACAGGTGGAGACCTTCTTCCAAGGAGCACCTTCTTGCCCACCTAGCTCACTCGACTCCAAACTCCACACAAGGGCTTCAGAGGGAGCCATCCTGTGCTGATGAGTACGGCCTCCTCTGTCCCTAAACCATTGGTAGCATCACCATTAAACAGACATTCAGCCAGGGAGTTCATTCTCTTCCATTCTGCCCAAGGCATAATTAGGTTATGCTTTAAAAACGGTCGTTCTCTCAAGTCTAATTATTATAATATCATTGGAAGGAGCTCAGCGTCTCATTTTTGAGAATAAAGTAGCAAGTCTTTCTAAAAAAATCAGTCAATTGACGATTGAGGTTCATTTATAAAGTGGTTTCCTCTGGAAAAGGAGAATCTGAAAGAGTCATTCCAAGCTGAAAGAGCAACCAAAATTCCACCTCATTAAAATAGACTGAAGGAAAATTTGGGAAAAATTTCCATTGAGTGAAAAGAAAGGGCCGGTAGTGCCATCTTGTGGAAAGAGAGGGCTAGAACAATTATATGGTCCATAGTATCTATCAAAGTTGGGAGCAAATGCTTACATTAAAGCATTGACCCTCTGTGACATATTGATGACAGTAGAAAAAATAAGTGGGAAAGATTCCCTACATTGCTATGATGTTTGCACAGATTCTTGCAAAAATAATAAAAGCAAAATGTATTTAGAGAGATAGCCGTCCAAACTGCAAAGGGAGGGAGGGAGGACCAAGACGAATTTAGTAGTAGGAACCTACCAGGTGTCCAGAGCTAGGAATCTAGACAACAACGAATCAATGCTCTCAAGGAGGAAACAGTTTTCATTCAATATTCAAATGCTTAAAGCTGAACAGCAATATTATATTAACACCGAACATCAATATTCTTTTATTCAATAAAACCTTGGTTCTGAGACAAACACTCCGACAGGACATTGCATAGAGGAAGAAGAGGAAGGAAAATTCAGTAATTCTTTTTTTGGGGGACCTAGATTTATATTCCCAACAAAATTCCAGTGTCACAGATCTGAATCTTCTCTATTGGGAAGCTGGAGATACGCTCTTGGGGCGCTAGGTGTTAAGAGGAATGACCGGACCCCAGATCAAGGTTCACGACAGAGTGGTATCTCCCAATAAACCTGTTGAACCAACCTCCAGGTCACCAATGCATTTTTCTCCTCCCAAACACAGCCTTGCACTTAATTTCAGTGGTTCTAAGACTTAAGGTTGCTGAGAAGTCACTGACCTACATGGGTGGAAGGGGTTTCCTTAGACAGTCCACCATTATTAATGAAATCAAGGTCAAATCCCTAGCCCAATTTTAAAGCTTTGATTTTGCCCTCAATTATCAGGATGTAAGATGAGAGATGGGCTGTGGCGAACAAATGAGCGTCTGTATTTGGAATTAATGGAACCTATTGAGTAGAAGATTGATGCGATATCATAAATTCAAGCATCTTTGTGGGGGAGAAGAAACTTGAGGCAGGGGGATTAGGAACTCACCCTAAATTTATACTGTGTGCTTCTCTTGAGATTCTTCACAGTGCAGGTAGTGTCCTCTCCAGTGTATTTTGGGTGGAAAAGGCTATCCTAAAGGGACAGAAACAGAAGTAGTCATCAGGACCATCCCGTCTCTCCACAAAATCCTGTGCTTTCAAAACCCTGGCAGGCTTCCTGACTGTGAGCTCATGATTCCAATACTCATCAGTGAATTCGAGGTCTGGCAACATGTGTTAGGAACTTAAAAGAAACAGTTAAATTGGGAGGCCCCCCAAAACTCAGCTTTGTGGTTTTCTGCCAACAGATAATTGTTTTTTGGCCTGGTCAGACTTCTTGTAAAGGCTGGGTACCAAGCCAGGGTTAATTAGCTTGATGACGGCAAGACCTTTCTCCACTCTTTTCTTCTTGAGTGCCAATTTCCTTTGGGGGAACAGAGAAGGCTAACCCATGACTCTGCCATAGAAGACCATTCTGTGTTAGTCCTATAGGAAAGGTGGGAGCTTTGAGGAATGAAGAACTGAGCTGCTATGTGGGTCAAAGAAAAGAACACTGATTTAGAATTGGGTTCAAATCTTGACCCAATCACTTATTCCATAGAGGACTTGGGCAAAGTCACGATATAATGAGATGGACTGGATAGGTGCTTTTAAATCTGTCAATACTATGATTACCCTAGGCCTCAATTTCCTTATCTGTAAAAATGAGAGGATCAAACAGATGATCTGTGAGGTCCTTTCCAGTTCTAAAGTCATTAATCTGGGATCCTATGAGGAATTTCAGTAAGAAGAAAGAGAGAAGATGAATACTTTTGGGTTGCTGTCATAAGCCAGGTATCCGACATGAAGCAAAAGACCAGATAAAAATTGAGATAAACATTGATTTTTTTTTGATAGACTCAACTGACTTTAAGTTTATTTGGATTCATTAAGAAATATACAATCTTCCAAGAAGTGGGAAAATACAACTCGACTTTGCAAAGGTCATGGTGAGGAACTTAGGGTTTAGAAAACACTCTTAGATTAAGTCAGGTTTGCTGAATTCTCCCCACCCCCACCAGCAGATTTTCTTTTCCATCTCCCTTCTCATCACATCACCAGTTATTCCCTTCCCCTGTTATAAGGAATGGGATAGGATCACAATTAAAGGTGATATAAAAACAAAATATAGTAATTAATATTTTTAAAAGGGTCTCATTTGTAAACCTTTCTTGATAGAACTGTATTAGCCTATGCAACTAATTGTCAGCAGGATTTGTAAGAGTATGATGAGTGAGAACCTGGAGGAGCTTTCCCTTAAGGATGATTGGAAATTGGGGAAAACCTTCCTAAAACTTTTCTCCCCTAGGTAGCCTTTGGAGTGAGGTGTAGTGGGCATAGCAGCAGATAGAAAGTCCAGAAGACCTGGGTTCAAATCCTGTCTCAGAAACAAGTTGTGTGGGGTGGAGCTAAGATGGCAGAATAAAGGCAGAAATGAGCGGTGTGAACCCGGCCATGGCCCAAACATGAAAGGGTTGAATGTGATGATGTCTTCCAGTTCTAAAATGGAGGAATGCACGTTGTCTCTTGCGAGACTAACATGGCCGGGTTCAAGCATCTACCCAAGGAGATGGCTGGGAGCACTAGGACTTACGTGATCGTCCTCCTGGATCTCCAGGGTGTAGGTAATCACCTCCTCTGCCGTGCAGCCTTCTGGCTTGTTCCACTGCAGCGTGATCCACGTGACTCCAGCTCTAACAAGTCTTGGGGCAGAAGGCATCTGAGGAATGTTTCCAGAGGTGTAGTAGACCATCTCCTGACTGTAGCCACTGTGGAGAAAGGATGCTATGACACTGAGGCCTGGGGCCAGAGAATAAATAAGGAGGATTCCAGAGACACCTGTCCTTGGAGGAAGGCAGACATCGGGTGGGAGGGTGGAGGGGTATGAGATAGGCATTCTCAAAGAAAACTCTCAAGAAACCTATCTTCTAATATTGGTGACAACAAACAATGAACAAACACTACCCATGATGCCCACAGGGGCTGTATGCAGATCTCTAGGAAAAAAAAAATGGGTTATTTTACAGAATCCTCCTATATACCAAATCTTGTCATTTTGATCCTGAGCTCCTTCCAAAAAAAATGTCCACATTGTGTCAGGTGGGACACACAGTCTGGGAGACTAGACAGACCTGTGGATTACATTTTTCAAATGCCCAGAGAAATCACAGTGATGAACAAATAGTGTAAATTCACACAAATGAATATCTATTATAATTCATAAATAAAGAATTTCAGTGCTGGAAGAGGCTTTGGAGGTCACTGAGAACAACCCACAATGCAGCCTTTCCATGAAGATCTCAGAGAAAGGGAACTCATGACTTCCCAAACCAGGACAAAAGAAAAGGAGAAGTGGGCTTCTTGTGGTTGTTCAGTTGTGTCTAACTCTTGGTGACCCCAACCAAAGACCATAACACACCTTTATTATCTACGGAGCTTTCTTGGCAAAGACAACGAAGTGGTCTGCTGTTCTTCTCCATTACAGGAGAGTTGCCGAGGGTCACACAGCGAGTAAGAGTGTGAGGTCACATCTGAACAGACTCCAGACTCAGTGTTCCATCTACTGAGCCATTCATCTGCCTGTTTCTTACCTCCAGCTTTAATTAAGAGGCAATAGGATGCAATGGAAAGAAAGAAGGGTTTCAAATTGGAGCTTGAATCCCCGCTTTGCTACTCATTACCTGTAACCTCCCTTTCTAGGCCCCTATTTTCTCCTTTATAAAATAAGAAAGTCAGACAGGACTTCCTGTAAGATTTCTAAGAGCTCCAAGTCCACGATCCACAATTGCCTCTGAATCTGACTCCAACTGTTCCTAGTTAATGTTAGTCGAAACCCAGAATCTCTCCCCTGATTCTTACCCCTGGTCACCAGAGGCGGTATGGAACAGGGTTAATGAAAAAAGCTATTAGCAGTGTCTAGGGGCTGGTGGCAAAGCCCAACTCTGCTGGGTCGACAACTATCAAGAGGACAGCCTGGAACACCCCTTCAAATTGAAATCTATGGTCCTTCATGGTACGAAGTCTCAATCTGGAGTCTTTGAGCTTGTTTTTAAAAAAATATTCTGATTGTTCTTATTAATTATCCTTTTTAATCCTTTGAAACAGTCATTCTGAAAAGGAATCCTTAGGTTTCACCAGAGAGCTAAAGGTGTTCATAGCATTTAAAAGATTAATAACCCAGCAGGAGGCAAATCACACACACATACTGGTACCGGGGGGGATTCCCTTAAAAATTCACCGACCAGGATATGTGTTGAGGCTTAGTCCACACTCAGTGAAATCTACTCCTGGTTCATCCACAGGCCTGTCAAGGTGCATCACCATCTATCAGCCGGTCAATCAAGAATGATTATTATTTATGTGCCAGACAGAGAAGAGCCAAAGTCAGTCCTGGTGACTGAGGAAGAGCAGACATGGTTGCTTCACTGTGATGACTAAGGCAGAAAAGGGACCGAATGTACCGTTGCCAGCAACAACCACTAAAAACCACACAAAGGGCTCTCAGGCGAAATATGATTCATTTTGGACAACTCATTTCTGGAGCGTTCTGGCCAATAGAGGCTTTCTGCTCAGGCTCAGGGCCATCCCATTGTCTCACCCAAGGCTGATCCTGGGCCTTAGCACCCTTGTCTTTCTCCACCTCCACCTAACTGAAAAAGGAAAATGCAGGAAAAGTTTGCTCAAGTGATGAAAGGAGACAGAAGCACATCACATTAAAAAAATAAATCAAAGAGCTGGAATTCCTTTCATTTTCTAGACTGCTAATTATATATTGTTTTTCTTAGTTCACAGAGGTCCCCAGTGGTGGTTTCATAGAACAGATGTATTCTGCTGACATCAGGAACAGCCCATAGAGGAGAAGTTAACACCCCCACCCCGCTCGAGGCCTACTTCTCTCATTTTTCCATTAGTTTTTCATAATTATCCAAGCAGATTGATGAAATACGAAGAGTAACAGATTTGGCAACAAAAGACCTGGGTTCAAATCTCACCTCTGCCACTTTCTACTGTATGGCTCTTGAGTAAGCCATTTAAATTTTTGGCTCCCAGTTTTCTCAACTGTAAAATGTCAGAGTTGGACTCACTGACCAAAATCCCCTTTAGCACTAGATCTTTGATTTCACGACGCTATATATGATCACACTCTGGAATGTCAGTAAGAAAGTCAGGAGACAATGTTACCTGGTGCCAATGTCATTGCGAGCGGCCAGTCTGAATGTATACCCCATTGCTGGACAAAGCTTGGTCAACTTGCAGTGCTTCTGGCTCCCAAAATAACATTCTCTGAAGCCACTGTTCCTTTTTCCCTGGAAGCAGGAGAAATCCAAAAAGCATATCATTGCTAGTTCTCATGAGGATCAATGTCCTTTCTAGTTTTGCATGAAGAATGTCATTACTAGGGAAAAAAACAAGTCATGCCACAGAAGGTCCTTGATAATTAAACCTTTCTCACATAATAGCAGTTCTGAAAATGAGATTTTGTACCAACTCAGTCCTGCCTGCATAAACCATGACAACATCATCATCACCACCATCACTACCACCATCATTATCATCATCACCATCACCACCATCACTACCACCAGTATTTCTATAGAACTTTAGAGTTTGGAAAGTACTTTACATATATTCTCATCTCATTTGATCTTCATAATAACTTCATAACATTAGATGCTATTATTATTCCCACTTTACAGATGAAACTAAGAAGGGTTAAAGTGACTTGTTCAGAGAAATACAGCTAAAATGGTTTCAGGAAAGATCTGAACTCTTGTCTTCCGGACTATAAGCCATCAACACTCCAATTACCAAGCCACCTTGTGTGACCTCTTTTGAGGATCATTTTCTTCATTTGTAAAATGGAAGGTTATAGGTAAGTTCATAATAAAACAAAAGAAAAAAAATAAATGAAGGGGATGAACCAAATCTATTCACAGCAAGCACTTCATTTGATCTTTACAACAAGTCTGTTAATTAGGCTCTTCTGAGGCCCTGAGCTGAACTGGCTTCAAGCTCACATGCCAAGTTACAGTATGCTCTAGTAACCACTTCCTCTTCATAATCCTCATTATTTTATCTATGTTCCACAGAATAGGAAAACCACAAGAGGTTACTCAAAGGAAATCCACTTTGGGACTTCAAACCTTAGCCCCGGAGTTAACTTGGCCACCTCCCAACATCTTCAACATTCCTTTAGATAAATAAAAAGGAATCCCAAGCATCTAGGCCGGTCCAGTGGACCACGGCCATATAGTAGGCTCCCTTGCAAGCAACACATCTGAGGATCTTCAGACATTAAAAAAAGCTCACGGGGAGCCTTATTCTCTGAATATTTGTCTTAGCCTAAATCTGACTTCTAAGCCCCAACCTGGAATATTCAAAACTGAAACAAACAGAAGCTACCCTCTACTCAGAGGCTCAGGTCCCCAAGGTGAAGATGAAAATTCTCCAAGAATGAAGAGTCAAGTTCAATTCGAAAAATGAGACAACAAAGATAGAAGCCTCAGTTCCAAACCTAGCTTTTCATTCATAGCTTGGTTCAGTGCAATAGTATGTAAGCCCATTGAGGGCAGGGACATTTTCAGTTGTCTATATATTGCATCTGGAACAGTATGAGGACTAAATAATTGCCAGCTGATTAGCCTTTTCAGGGCAGGACCTCTTACAGAATTCTTTCCAATTCTTTCCTTGCCCCCAGTTAGTATTCTCACCTAGCTGCTCCCACTTTGAAATTTATCTACACTTTGCCTGCATTTGAGAAGTTTTTCTGTTTCCATCCCCATTCCCCTAAACAGTAATCCCCTAAGGGTAGGGGTTATTGAATTTTTGTTTTTAAATATCCAATGTTAAGCAGAGTCTACTTTATTTTTATTTTTTTGAAAGGCAAATGGGGTTAAGTGGCTCCCAAGGCCACATAGGTAATTATTAAGTGTCTGAGATTGGATTTGAACCCAGGTACTCCTGACTCCAGGGCCGGTACTCTATCCACCACAGCACCTAGCCACCCCCAGAGTCTACTTTAAAAGATGCTTAATAAATGCTTCCTGACTTGAATTGAATGTAGGATTCTTTCTTCACATTGTGTAAATTCTACCAGTGTGCTATGGCTGCAGTCCGACCTGGAGTAGGGGTCAAATCCCACCTTAGACACTAGCTCTATATGTGACCCTGGACAAGTCTCGGGTATTCCTATAAAATGAGACAAATTGGAGTGCCTCTGCCCAAGGGCCCTGGGAGGTTTAAATGAAGCAATTCAAAAAAGTATTTTATAAACCTTAGAGCCCTATGGGATTTGTTACTGGATCATCCCATATTGATTAATCAATCAGTAATTATTAAGGACTTCTTATGTATCAGGCAAAGCCCTTAATGATAGAAATGAGTACAAGGTAGAGTTTTGACAACTGTGGCCCAAGATGAGTAGGCCTGCAGTTAGATAGTCTCTGATAGCCTCCTGCTCAGTGCCAAGCTGGGATGTTATGTTAATGTGACCAATTTATTCAAAGAAAAAGGTTTAAACACAGCAAATCTGCATAATTGCATTCAATATTTAATTGGTTTGAGCACTGCAAACCTGCATAATTGCATCCAATATGGGACTGCACAGTCCAAGAAAGCTGACATATTCGCTTTTCATTTCAAATTGCAGAAGACTCCCCTTTCTCTTCTGTCTCTATTCCTAAACTCAGAGGTACCCAGGCTAGACAGCAAATAGTTTGGGTCTTATGCAGACAATAGCATCATCTGTTCCAAACCCTACTCTGTATACTCTTTGATGCCTCAATGTACCTTCTTGTTCTTCATTTAGTACCCACTACCTCCTCCTGAAGCAAAGAACTATAGATGGGAAATGAAGGCCAGTGGGTGCTTTTCTCAGATGACCAATACCAAGAGGTAAAGGTCAGGTACCCCAGAGCTGTAATGGAAGGGAGGGGGCCTATGATTCTGGGCAAAGAGAGACTTGGACCCAGGGCACCATAATCAGACACAACCATTATCCCCAATCGCCTGACATAGAAAACCAAATCCAACAATATTTTTAATTAGATGGCACCATCTTGAAATTCACAAGCTCCAAACCACACAGAATGAAAAGCATTCAAAACTAAGAGACATAGTGGAAGAAAGGAAAACTACGTGAGACTACAACAGGATACCCATGCCCAGCTTCTTCTCTGCTAATGATCTTGTACCCAACAAAGCCAACAATGACGCTGACAATGATGCTAGAAAAGATGAGGCGACATTCTAGGACTTTTATTCAATTACAAAAAAGTAGACATTTCAGCCACCTGTGCAACAATCTGAAGGACATTTAAGAAGAGAGAGATTGGACCTGGGATTTCATTGGCACAGAGAACTCCAAGGTGAGGAATTCCTTCTATCAATGCAGGATGGGACCTCTAAGATGATAATTTTAAGAGGACTGCATAGAGCATCATGAGGTGAAGTGATTTGCATAGGGTTATACAACCTATATGGACATGAACCCATATTATCTTGGCGCAGTGGGATGAACTCAGCACCATGCTGTGTCTCAAAACAAACAATAAGAGAAAAACAGTAGGACAGTCTCAGAAGCACTTCTAACTGAACTCTATCAAAACAGATGAGAATCAATCAATCCAATCAAGAGTACTTATTAAGTATTTCTATGCAAGTCACTGGGAGGAATCACACACATACACATACACATAGACACACACACACACACACACACACACATAAAATCCTTCTAAAAAAACTAACATTTAATCCTGAGGGTCAAATAATAACAATAACAATAATAAAAAATACTATCTCTATAGAGAGTATGACTTTATGGATCAAAAGTTGGTCTTGAGTTCATTTCTGACTCTGACATACTACCAGAATGCCCCCAGACAATTCTCTAAAAAACTGGATAATCAGTGTCTAAATAAACAGAGTCCTCACATCAAGAGACTATGACCCCAATGGAAATCACAGTGCAATTATCACCTTTTCTGGAGGCAGTCATCAGAGCCTGAATTACCCACATAGACGAAAACAAAGGTTTGAACCAAAAATATCAATCTCCAGATGATTGTTAAATTTCTAAATTATTTCTAGAGTGCTCTAAGAATAAAAGAAAATATCTTCTTCACAACAAACATACGGGATGTATGGTATACATTTTACTAGCCCCATTGTGTAAATGAGAAAACCATCATTAGGGTAATATGGTTGCTGAACATAGGGTTAGGATTTGATCCCAGGTCTTTTGGAAGAGGGGTTAATGAAGGGCTGGGCAAGTCAACAATCTGTTACTGAGTAATTTCTATATAGCAGACTCTGTGCTAAGTGCTGGGGGATATAAAGGAGAAAAATACCCCCAAATTCTGCTTTTAAAATGTTCCCAGTATAATAGGAATGCAAACATCTGAATAAAATAAAATCTCCGAGAGAAAGCTGAGGGATTCCAAAGGTTTAATGAAGATGGGAGAATTTCGAATGGCATCTGAGGAAAGCCAGGAAATGCTGACAAGATGGCAGACACAGGAATACAGAATCTCAAGATCATTCTAATATCAGGGTAGTTGAGATGTGACTCTATGGGGGCAGACAGCTTCCAACGAAGGCCATATTCTTAGGGACATCAGATAGAGGATTGATTCTAAGATGGCCATGACTAGGTTCTAGGGTGAAAAATGACTTCTGAGGACCTTTCTCCAAGTCTGAGATTCCATGAGTCTAATGTAGCATGCTTTCCGAACCAACAGATATTTGGGGAATATCCTGTATCGGGGTCCATATTGCTAAGATTTTATTTTCTGTACCTGATCCATTCACAAGACAAACACTATTTCTGACTCATCTAGGCAAATGATACCAAATCATTCCCGCTGTTTAAACTATATAAAATCATTCATTTCCCAGGATGCCCTTGGTTCACAGACCATCAACAGAATCAGTAAGATGCAGCAGGTCAGGTTCTCAAGAAATGAGGGGCAAAATTCCATAGAGATCTCTCTGGGAAAGGCAGGTCTGACATGGGTGAAGGGGAAGAGGAAGGATGATTCTCTGGGGAAAACTCAGTAGTCACTGGTGTTTTTTTTTTCTTCCAGGTAATGGTAAAGAAAATGAATGTGTGAGAAGTATGATGTGAAAGATTAGCTGGTCCTGAGAATGAGAAAGAGGAAAATTTACAAACAATATGAAGTGCACCCAGGTGGAACTTAATCCAGTATCAAAGGGGTCCTTTGTAGGAAACTACTAATAATCCTCATCTTTGTAGCTTGGAGCCGGTTTCTGGCAGACAGAGAGTCACCTAGTAACCTGGAGAGACCTGATATGGGTGGTGACAGTAATGTCTTCCCCAGGGATTGATGCGGTCCACATTTCCTATTCCATTCCCTAAAATGAAACTGTCAAATAAATAATGACCATCAACAACACTTAAGGACAATTTACTTTTCTTGAATGAGCACCATCTTTTGATTCTTATCTATCCCAAACTGTTTGCTCTCTTTAAAATAAAATTCAGGTGCCGAACAAAATAAAGTCACGGAATCCTTGCTTCTTCAACTTTGCTGAATTCCTAAGAATGACTTGAGGCGGGTGGAAATTGGAGCCTCATTGTAGAGACGTAACTACTGAGGTAGAAAGATTAATTGGCAGGAGAAATGTATATGTCATAGTTTCCATTTCATTCTCACTAATGGAGTGGCCCAAGCCATATCTCGCATCTGTTAAATGTGGATAAGGGTAGCTGGGTGTCAGTGAGGCACATTTAAGCGGGTAAGCATGATTAGACCATTACAGCTGCCCACGGAGGCTGCTCCCCTCTTGTATCAACGAATACAGATTTTTCTCATTTTCCCCAACACATTTAGAAGAGAAATGACAGTGGCAAAAAGAAATGGTGATAGGCTTTTTCCTAGTCTGTGACTGAAATATGCAATGTTGCCTTGCTTCTTAAGAATACTCCCTCACACAAAGATATCTGTGCCGCTGACATTGTTGTCCAATGGTTATTCATTACTCAACCAGCCTTTTTTTCCAATCATACATTAAGGATATCTTTTACTTTGGCTTGTCTTTCTAGGACCTTATTTGGAATATGCTACAGTCCGTCCACGGCCATTTTGTGCCTTCTATTGCTATCTGAGGGATACTGACTCTCGATTCTTTGATGATCATACATTCACTAACCTAATTAACAGACATAATATAGAAGGAATACTGGCATTATGAGAATGGATCTTGTTTTCACAGAATAGATGGAGAGTCAACTATAATTTCTCAAAGTTCATGCCTTTAGAAATTTCCTTCGGTTTATATTTTAATCCAATTCAATTCCTATTGGTACAGTGGTATTTATACAAGATATCTCTCTTTCTCCAGATATATCTATATATGCAGAAATACATCTATATATATATATATAAAGATATAGATGGATTAGATAGGATATATAGATATATAGAGAGTCTGGACAAGCTCTTTAGATTTGCATTAAATGCATGTTATAATTTGGTCCACTTGGTTTTTATAGATGCATATGTCTGAGGAAGGACCTCTAGAACAATGGGCACACCCCTTTGGGTGAACATAGGGGAAGACATAGTTGGCAATGTACGGAAACAAGAACAATATGACATGGATGGTCTCATAATGACCATGGAAGAATTCACTATGAATGAGAGGACCTCCAATACTTAACACAGCATCTAAGAATTCTGGTTCTTCCTCTTTAGGGCCTTCCTCTTGGAATCCCTGTTGCTTCAAGATTCTGCTTAAATATGATCTACTTCATGATGTCATTCCTGACTTGGATATTGGAGATATTGGAGCTCTTCCTCTCCAAAATGCCAGCTCTCATTAGATACAAATTCTACCTATGGTCATGTTGTTCCCCCAACTGGAACAAAAACTCTACCAGGGCATCTTTATCTCCTCCATGCTGGCTCAGCACAATGTCTGGCCCCTTAAGGTCAGTGATAAACCCTTGCTACCTGATTGGCAACTGGATTACATGATAAAGGAAGGGTAGTCTTTTGGTGAGAAATGTAATCGGGATATCCAACATTAACTCTTTTTGTCACAGATAATATACCCCGAGAGGAACAGGCATAAACATTCACAACTGACTGGTAAGAGACTGCCTAGGATAACTGGGTTTTATTGCAGAAAACCTAACCCTTGTCGTAAGGCCATCTCTGAACAGGCAAAACCAATGGCCAGGTTGAGAAAGGAACCAGTCCTTGGACAATAAAGATGGATCACACCATAGACTGTGGCAGTACTTAATCACATGGTTCAGAAGCCCTGAAATATTTTAAGACAAAAAGAGAACTCTGGTGATTCTTCCAGAGCAGGGATCCTTAGGCTTTTTGGTAAGACAGCTTTAGGCAGGCTAGTGAAGCTGATGAACCCCTTTTTCAGAATCATGCTTATCAAATCATAATCATAATAATAAAAACAAGTTCATAAACACCATGTTAAAAAAACTTTGTTCCAAAAATTTTTAAAGAAAAGTGTTTCTGGAATGATTTCTTTCAGTTCTGCCTAAAATGTGGAGTACTGATATCATCTTGAAATCACAAAGTTTCAGGTTCAAATCCTGTCTTGGACATTTCGACCCTGTGTGTCTTTGGGCAGTTAAAAAACTCTCTTGGGCTCAGTTTTCTTCATTATAAAGGGAGACAATTGGACTCAATGACCTCCAGGATCTCTTGCATCTTTAAAACCGCAATCTCAGGATGGACAAATATGACGAACTTTCACACCTGGGACCTGAGACATCTCTCCTGGTTCTAATGATGTTATTCACTGGGCAGGGTGGAGTGGGTACTCCTTTGTCATACAGACTGGTGGTCTCAGTAGACGCCAAGGTCACTTTTACTGTCAATTTATGTGATTTTTGATGACGCTGTCACTGCTACTTTCCCCACTGATGGAGGTCACACAGTAAGTTGGCCTTTCTTTATCGAGCCTCCTCTTATCTGGTAGGCATTTCATACATGCTTAGTGACAGACTGAATATGGAAATGCTTCTGTCATTTGATTTTGGCTGAGTTCATAATTCAAAAAAACAAAAAAAATGAAGGAAATGTATTTTCATACATTCTATCTGACTGAATAAGGATGTGTTAAAAACTTGATATGAATGCAAAATGAAAAAATAGTCCCTGCCCACAAGAGGCTTACATTCTGCTAGGATGATATAATAAATAAAGAGATGCAAATACAAGATCATTCAGGAGGGAAGAAGACTCAAACAACCAAGCAGATTAATGGAGACTTGTTGGAGAAAGTGGATGCAGGGGGTCTTGAAAGAAGTTGAAGTTTAGGGGGTCTTGAAAGAAGTTGAAGTTTAAGAGGTAGAGGTTAGAAGACAAGACATTCTAGCGTTGGTGGCCAGCCTGTGCACAGCCATGAATGTGGAAGATGGCACATGGAGTTTAGGCAACAACAGTTTAGAAGCATTATAACTCATTAAAATGATCATTAAGTACTAGTTTTATTAATTCTAAATCTAGTGGAAGGTTTCCTTGGCACTTGTACAGATCCTGTTTACAAGATGGGTGAACCTATCCCAAGTGGGCTGCTCTCTACATATGGACCTTAATGAACAAACAGCCAATCCTCACACACGAAATAGATACAAAATACTAATTAATCATTATGACCTTCCCTCCCCTTTGCATTTTTACTGCCAGAAATGATTCTACAGATTGCCTGGTCCTCTGTTGATCTGGCTGGCATTTCCCATTACTTTGGCAATAATAAGCTAGAGTGGTCGGTGTTTCCAACAATGTTGGCACTAATGAATGAGACTGGTTGGTATTTGCAATCATTCTTGCATTAATGGATTATATCCATGATTTTATTTTCTGATTTTTAACCTTATTCATCCTAGAACAAAAAATGAGAGTAGGCCACTCTAGTACTGATGGCAGACGTGAGACACAACTGTACTTTGTGGGGATTTACCACCACCACCACCATAATCATCATCATCACCATCATCATCATCATCCTCATCCTCAACCTCTTCATCCTCATGCCACCACCATCTCTATAACTTAACATTTCTCAAGAATTTTACAGTGACTGAGATGTACCCAGTGAGTAATGGAGAGAAGTAATGGGTGTGAGTTGGCTGTGACTCACTACAAATAATTAAAGAGGTGAAATGATGTGAAGGATGTTATCAGAGAAATGTTTAATAGCATGAAGTAGATAACCACAAAGTAGATGGGCTGGCCCCAAACATGATAACTAATCAGCTGTCCATCCCCACAATGTTAAGAGCTTGAGAGAAAGGTCATTAATATGAATAATAGACCCAATGGACCCTTCTCCCTCTCCTCATCCCATTAGTAGAGGAATGAAGGAAGATTTTAGTAAGCTGTTTCTCTCTCTCTCTCTCTCTCTCTCACACACACACACACACACACACACACAGAGTCAATGGACAGGATGGATACATGGTGGCCTTCATTACTGGAGCAGTATTATTAAGAGTAAAGATCCCTCAAAGATGTATAAAGATCACCTTGCTTCATTTTCACAACTCCATGTGGCAGCTACGACAGACACCACCATCCTTATTTTATAGCCAACAAGACCGGCTTGAGGAGTCTAAGAGATTAGCTCCGTGATCATCAAGAGTGGAATCGACATTTGAACTCAGATTTCTCCCAAGTCCCAAGCCTATCTTTCCTTCCTCTAGATAGTGTTCTAGCCTGCCCTTTTTGGTATCTTCCCAGGTTCTTTCAGGTTCTAAATATAATTATGTATCATCTTCTCATAAATAAGGTTTGCAGAGTGCTTCATGGTCTCTCGTATGATGCTCACAACTCCAAGGAAGGTTCTACTGTCCTGATACAATTTATTGATGAGCAACCCTTCAGGCTTGGGAGAACTGAATGCCTTATCTGGGGGTGGTCACAGAGGTTGGAAGGATCTGAGTCAAGATTTCTTCATTCATTCCTGCTTCCAGGTTCAGTGCTATACCCACCCTACCACCGGGTTACCTCATGTGATCTTGAAACCGCCCATGAATACACAGTGCATTCAAGTCCAGTGAGCACTGTTGGCTCTCTCCTGGCCTGAGCGGCTTTTGAAGGCCCTGCCGGATTCAAACACACTCGCCAAGGATACGCAGACGGCTTGGTGTTTCGGCAACAGCCCAGATCAGCTCATCTGTCAGAAACAGCCACGTTAATTGAAATAAAAAATAAGGCTGTGGCCGCCAGCTGAATAGCAGCCAGAGTCAAGAGATTTAGTCTGTGAGTGGGTCTATATTTAGAAGCTGTTCCAGCACGAGCAGACCCCAGGCATCATCAAAGACACATGTTGGCTTCACAAGTCAAATGAGCATATATTTCTTCAGGATAAGGAGAAACAAAAAGGGGGCACATGGAGGACAGGGTGGGGAGGAGGTTGTTAGAGATATGTGAC
Source organism: Macrotis lagotis (assembly GCF_037893015.1). NCBI lineage: Eukaryota > Metazoa > Chordata > Mammalia > Peramelemorphia > Peramelidae > Macrotis > Macrotis lagotis. The sequence continues at coordinate 32,835,137 of NC_133663.1, read as the reverse complement.
ACTCCATAGTCTGGGTGGTTTCAGAAATTCTGCAATGCCAAATGAAACTCGTTCCCCCCAACCCTGTCTTTGTTTTTCTCCTGAGTTCCAGGGTGGTCAATGAGATGTTTGTGCTAGTGGTGGGCAGGGGGATGAAGTTCTGTGGGGTTTGCATCCATTTGCTACCAAATGGCAATGCTTCCAAGTCATAGTCCTCAAGTTAGGGGAAACGAGCAAGGAACACTGGATGGATTCCAGGTCAAAAAATCTCTCCCGATGCCTTCCATCAACTGCACATTTCATTTGGGTCCATTTAGGGTCAGAAATATGAATGAGCACATCAAATTACTTACCCATCTATATTTCCATCAACTTAATAAATATGATCGATCTCTCTGTACAACTACCTATCATCTTCCAGTCATTTCTCTACCTTTCTACCCTTAAGGTTTAGGTACATCCATCCTTAAATGACTTAATGAGATCATAGCTAGCAGTGGTAAGTCTCCATGAACTTGAACTTTGACTCTTTTAAAGGCTGGGTCAAATGCATGGCTGAACAATGGAAAACAGCAACAGGTTACCTCGGGTGTATTGAGGGCAAGGAGAGAAAAAGGTGACAAAGGCCAAAGAAAATATTTGACCATATGGCCCGGGTTGGTCTATAATGACCAAGGTTGGTCCCAAAGAAGAGGTTTGAGAATGGACTCACCTGCCATTCTTCTTTGAATCCTAAGGGACTAAGGATAAGGAACCTTAAAATGCTGAACTGATTTTATTTTTTCCTCTTCTTACAAAAGAAGACTTTAAAAAATACTTGTATGTGATAAAATATAGCTCTGTGGATGGGGATAGGATGAAGAGACATACTGAAATGCTGGGATATGACAGCGATGCAAAAATAAAAGATCACAATAATTTTTTTTTAAAAAAGACCCTATGTCTTTCTCCCCCCGCCATGCTTGTTTGAAAAGAAGGGAGGTCATGGGGGAACATGAAACATGTTTTCTATCTGATGAAACATCAAAACACAACTTGAAACCCCTAAAAAAAGTAATTTGAATACTGCATTAGGTTGAAGAATCAGGTTATTGTTTACTGCTTTGATGAGTTATTTTAAAAATCAAAACCATAGCTTTAGTTCAGCACCTTAGCTGAATCTGAGGTGACAAATGGTAATCACAGTTGCCATTTGACTTCTTCAGTCACCATAGAGGCCTGCAATTTTGCCTGAACTTAAAACTCTGCATGGAGGATGCCTCTGATATCATTCCAGCCCTATGATCCAACCTTGGGGATCCAAGCCCATTCCACTGCATTGATCTTTGTTCCATCAGTATTGAATGACATTTCCTTGGGAGAATTCTCCATTTTCAAAGTTTGCCCATTCTATAGTCCAACTGACTGTTCCTATTAGTCAACAGGAAACCCCAAAACTAAAGGCCTTTCTGGGGTTAACTGAGTCACTTCAGGAAAAACCTTAGGCAAGATGCTAGTCACAGTTCACACAAAACATCTCAGTGTTTCTGTAAATTTTACATCTGGGTGCTGAGTGAAAAGAGACAAATCTCCAACCACCTCAAACTCATTACCAATACCATCGACCCTGATGTCAATTCTGTTGACTATTCAATAATTCCCATTAGAATTTGTTTTCAACCACGCCTTGACTTTGTGACTTTTGTCACTTGTAAATCTCATTTTCTGCTTGGTCCTTTTCCTTCTTATACCTTGAAATCAAAATGGGCTTGGCCTGCTCCTGACTCCAGGGTCAGCACTCTATGCACTGGACCATCTAATGCCCCTTAAGCCAATGAGTTGAGTTTTGAAGGAGTTAAGAATGACAAGAGGATTAGGTAAGAAGAGCACTCTGGGTCTGGGGGATCAGCCCAAACAAAGGCCGAGGTGAGACAGGAAATGTTGTAGAGAGGGAACAGTCAAGAGGTCAGAAAGGTGAAATGTTGGATTCTTCCCCTAGGCCCTAGTTTCTAAAAGCTGGGGTCCAGATATACTACGACCTCCTCATAACTGAGAGAGTTCCTGACTGTGAACTCATCACTAAATGAAGAGTGTTGGAAGTTAGGCAAATATTGCTTTTCTGAGCTGATAAGCACCGAGTCTCAGATCTGTAAAGCCTGCCAGAGAAAGGCAGAAGCCATGGTGCACACCCAAACTCTTCTCAGCCTGTGATCAGTAAGACTATCACTCATTAGTATCAGGAGGGAGACGGAAATGCAAACTCGGGGTATGTGACCAAAAGGAAATTAAAATGTGATGATGACTCACAGCAGCCCTTCAAGTTGGAAGTTGCCCTGAAAATGATATCCTGCCTTTAACGACTCAGCTATCACCCCAAGGAATTACAGGAAAAATGCCTTCTGGCTCAGAACACTGTAGAACGGGAAATAATTGTAAGAGCCTCTGACAGGCCTGTGGAGCCCTGAAAGGGGAGCCCAGGGAACAAGGAGACTGGTCATCTCAAGGCAAATGGCTAAGACTTGGACCAAGGAGTATATTTCTAAGAAAAAAGACAAGTCAAAGGCTTCAGAGCAGACTCATCGATGGCCTCATCTTGGGGGAACTCTCGAGGATCTCCCTCATGACAGTTGTGTCTCAATATTCAAAATGGTAGATGACAGTTCAATAAGAATCTAATGGGAAAGGATGCTCCCACACTGCAGTCATTATGTAGGATGGTAATGCAATTAGGCACTTGATTGGAAAATCTAAATAAATTATGGCAATGGTTTTGGCCATTTGGGCCAATACAATGTGAATTCTTTAAAAAAGTGCTGTGCAAAATTTCAAGTGCTAAATAAATTCAAGCTACACACACACACACACACACACACACACACACAGATGAAAAGAGCTAAAAGGCAACATTTTATGTTTTGCAAAGTACTTTACATGTGTTACTTCATTTGATCCTAAGCGCACATACAAGGTGACCTTGGAATGGGAGGAGGAGGGGATGCCCTTCAGTTGTCACAAGATCCCTATGAAAAAGAAGGAATGGGCATTTGGTGGTCCAGATTTGGTGATTTATTGAGCTACAGAGCTCCCAGGGAGTAAATTTACCAATTCCTCAATTGTGTACTATGGCACCTATCCTGCTTTCTATCTATAACATAATGAAAGAAGAAGGGAGAGAGGGAAAGATAGAAAGGGAGAGAAAAAGAAGAAATGCAAAGAAAGAGGAAACAAAGTAGGAAAGGAGTGAAAGAAAAAATATAAGAAAGAAAGGAAAGGAATAAAAGGAAGGAAGGAAACAAAAGAATGGAAGAGAAAAAGGAAGTCCAAACAAGATGGCACTAAGCATGGGACCCCAGGCCACCTGTGTTGGGACCTTTGTGGCTGGAAGTGGTCAGGAGATAGTGTTTATACATTTCAGCTCAGACATAGGATCTGTTCATTTCTTTCCTTCATTCTGCCAAGATACTTCTATTATTGACTAAAAAGGAAGAAAGCTAACAACTGAGTCACAATCCCCATTTCCTGTAACACCTGGGCTTTCTTTGCAGGTCCCCCATCCAAGTCCCTCCACTGGTCACTGTGACCTCAATTAACTCATGAAATCAGTCCAAGGCCAATGACCACAGGAAAAACAAGAAGTAAAGACTGAAACTTGGTCCGCAGAGATGTCCAAAGAGAGAGGCAGGCCGCACAAATAGAGGGTCCAGAGGCAAAACTGAGCCACCCGCAAAATTAGAAAAGCACGAGATTCTGTGAAACTTCAGGACACGAGAAAAATGTCAAGCTGGTGGAGAGACTAAAAAACTGAAAAGCATCTGTAAGCTGGCCTTTGCTGGGATTTCACTCATCCTTTGGGGAATGGGAAGATGCTACTGATTACTTGTTCACAGTCCAGTCGAGCTCATTCCCAGCTCTCTTGGGCTCCTATAACATGTTCTCAGCAGGGACTGTCTGGGCGGTTTCATTTTTCAATCAGACCACCTTAAATAAAATAATGCCGTATTTGTAAGGCATCCTGGTCAAGCCTGCCTCTTAAACAGCCTGCATACCCTGAGCTCCTTGCCGAGTTCCTAAGAACAAGAGATCATTGTCTTTTGGTTTCTTGGAACCTGGTCTGTTCAGATGTAATCCAGATGGGGAAATAAGCTTCTGCTGAAAGTGGTGAAGGGTCTTCTCACACGTCAAATTCTACCTCGAAAATCCCACTGGACAGTGATCATTTTACAGCTAATTAAATAACCACACAACAGCAACAACAACAATGCCTTTGGTTTTCCACATCTGACAAGATTTGATAATTAATTCATTTTTTTTGGCCCAAATCTGCAATCTTCTCGATCATTGTACTCCCTAAAGTTTAATCCAAGGATATTAGTTATCTTGCATCTGGAATGGAATGACCTTCTTCTTCCTAGACCTGCTATTTCCTGTGCCAAAAATCTCCAGGCTGTTTGCAAAATCGCTGATACTGAGATAATCACTGGGAAATAAAAGAGAACAACAAAAAAATGGCCAAAGAGAGCCAAGACCCAGATTGCTAAAAATGAATGGCACGTGTGAGAAACAAGGCCTTCCCAAGTATGTCTTTTCCAAGCTGAGAAGCTGTCGATCAGCATCATGTCACAAAGGAACTAGGTCCTGATAAGAATCAATACAGACAAGAGGAGACTGATTGTAAAAACAAAAACAGCCCATCCATGCCACAAGAGGGTGGCATCAATTCCAGCATGGGTTTTACACAATGAAAGAATTTCCATACGTTTCCATACAGTACAGATTGAGAGAATGAGTTGACTTAAAAGAGTCAAAAATGACTCCTCTATTGACATGACAAAGGGAGGGAAACAAAAAAGAAATATTTTTCTTTAGACATAACCATGATTTATAAAGGATGCAAAAATTCAAATTTAAATGTGACAGTTTGTGGACATCATCAAGAGATTAAAAAAATAACTGATGATGCTTGATTAATAATTATACAGTATAGAACAAAACTGCCAGAAATAATAAGTTGAGCCTATTTTATTTTTAATTTGGAAAGCATTCTTAAATCTAACTGAGATCATTCATTTGACTGAGAGTTGTGTGTCTACTGCTTTGTTCTGCCTTAGTTTTCAATGATCGATAATTATAATTGCATCTTCTCACTTTTTTCCATCCTTCATATGGTAATTGTGCAGAATATTTCTTTGATACCAGTAGCATGCCATTTGGTCGATGAACTCTCTTTAATGGATGCTATTTTAACAAATGGATAAAAGGATGCCTACCTCATCCCATTCTAAAAGGTAGCTGGTGACCTTTGAACCATTGTCGATTGGTGCCTTAAAAGAAAAAAAGGAAACAAAAGGAAATTAGTATAGCTTAAACTCAAACATCCATCCTCTCCCTCCACTTTACCAAGGACAGGTCTGAAATCTTATTGGTGTGAGTCCCTCCCCACTGTAGACTAGAGCCCACCCTCGGCTTCTGTTCTTGTGAGGTCTCTCATGAGAGCTTTCAGCAGATCTTCCACAGAGGATCCAACTCAACACCTTCCTCCAATTCTTCAATGTCTCGACAGAACCAAAGACCACCATATTACTGCATAAATTACAAGTGCTCTCGAGACGTCCAAACCCCCACCATACATAACCCAGCCAGTCAGAAGCCAACCCAGCAACGAAACCTTACAATTTGTCTTCCAGATGCTACTGAACAGAATTCATGTCCCTCGGTAACTCACTGTTAAGCTCATTCATAAATCACACTAGAGTGAGCATGTTCTCTACAAAACCAGCTACACTTTAAACTTCCTGAGGGAGGAAGCTGTGCATTTGGTTTCTTTTTTTGGAGGCTGCCCTTAAGAGTCTTAAGACATAATGGGCAGTCCATTCATGCCACAGTAGTCTGGAAATCTTTTAGACTGGTTTTCTTCGATCGTAGCAAAGAAAATTAAAGTAAAGCAGGGAGGGGGATGACTGCCACCATCACCAGGGAAGCCTCGTGTCTACTAATCTCTTATAACTTGAGAAATTCTAAAGTGTGGGAGGTCCATCAAGAAATAAACTGAAACTGAAATTAGAGCTTTCATTTCCAAGAGTACTGAAGAGGTTGGGGATGTATTTTTGAGGACTAAGTCAATAAAAGGAAAATGTCGATGTGAAGAGACTGCTCTCTTTTTTAATTATTAAAACTGCTGGGATGGTGGTGGACCACCCAAGACCACGATTTCATCCAGTGGGCTTCAAGCAGAGTCTAAATCTGTGATGCTCAACCCTGGTGGTTATTTCATTCCCCAGGATATCTTTAGTTATCTTGACAAAGGTACTGTAATGTCCTCAAAACAAAACTGACAACTGATTCTATTTTTTTTTCCTGAGAGGTAAAATTAGGCTATAGAGCACTTTTAGGAGGTGATGTCTACATGTCAAGAAATCAAGTCAACAATGACAGGGAGCCGAGAGTCCAGAAAGTTGGGTGATCACTGACCTGCATGATCCTTGGAAGCCAGGAGAGAAAATAGGATGGTTCAGTTTCTAAGCCAATTTTACCTCTGGCCTATTGGCTGAGACAGTCATGAAATGATGACTTCCTTCAGAAATATCCTGTGCTTACCTGCCCAGGTAGGATCACAGGCTTAGCCTGGGCTTCACAGGGAACCATTAGAAGCAAAGCTTCATCATTCCCCTGGCCACATTTCACAACTTGTTCTAGGGATACTATGTGGAAACGATCCTCACTGGGAAGTGGTTTTCTCAGCTGTTTGCTGTCTCTGTTTCTAAGTACTAAGGTCTTCAGGCAAAGTGAGGATCATGATGGTCACACTGGTGGCGGGGCATCACACCAAGATTTCTTGGTTAAGTTGAATGATTTGGTCCCTGAGGTCCCTTCCGTCTCTGACACACTGGAGTGGCTTTGGCAATGCTTTTCATAAGAATTTACTATATCGGCCTAAAAGCTATGACAGTAAGAAAAATCTGGGTCATCTTGGTCTTTCAGGGCTGGCATCTGACCTTAATAACCATGCCCAATAGTTATTCCCCCCTCCAGTGGGGGGAAGAAGAAAAGCTTCTGAGGTTCATGTCAGCAAATTTAAAACCAACATTGGGATTATCATTCAGTGTTAAGTTGGGGACTAACAATAGCTGCCTACAGCTATCTGCTGTTTTTTGAAATGCATTAAATAGCATTGCCTTGAATTATTCTATAATTGCTACCTTTCATTACTCCATCCTCCTTCTTGGGCCAGTGATTTCGCCTCTATCTAGTCTCAATGAAAAGAGGTCTTTCTGGAGTTTACAAAACTGTTAGCACATTTAATTAAAGTTGTATCAGGTATACTCAAGAAGTATACACCTATATACATACAAACACACTGTTAGTGGCTGTGTTCAAAGATTAACCTAATTTTCAGTCCAGTTTTTGTCAATATGTCACTTAGGCTATCTGCTCTTTGACTTGTGCATAGAAATATTTGGCAGGATTTGAAAAGCATTACTCATAGTGATGATTGAAATGAAAAGAATCAAAACCACTTACACAGAGAGGAAAAAAAGGAAAAAAAAGAAGTCATCAGGAATTTTTACTTAATTAAAACAATGAAATTCAAGGTGACCATCTAAGAGTTCAATGGTTTCGTATCCTCATTTTTGCAGGGGAACCCTTTTGGAATGTAGGTAATTGTGAGATTGCCTGCCTGCTCATCTCATAGAACTTGGTAGAATTCAGGCTAAGTTTTAAGCAGGTCTCTTGCACTTGGGTTCTGATTCTGACCACTGAATTCCCCCTCCTATGACAGGTAGAGATGCATCTGCTGGCTCCCACTAAAATAAACAATGATGAAATATTTCCAAAATGTCCCCTTCTAGATTTCTTCTCCATTTGTACCAAAAAACCCACTAGATACTGTATGGAGTCATGAAAAACAGTAACAATTAAATACTAATCATTGAAGCATTTATATAAAAATTAAATAATGATCACAACTCATATTTAGATCAGTATGATAATTTCAGCACTCTGATCAACCTACCTTCCACTGTAAAGTGAGTGAACTTTTGGTCCGATGTGACAACTTGGGTGGGTAGGGACTTTCAGGGGCACAGCTGTGAGTGGTGAAGCTAACGGGTTCAGAGCATGATCCCTTTACTGAATTGTACATTGCATATACTCTGAAAAGAAACACATGAACACATACATACATACACATGGATTCTGTGTCAAAGACCAAAGAAATCCTAATTTTTAATCTCAGTTTTTATCCAGAGCTTTTCCGGAGTGTTCTTTTTACTACTCAAATGATGACAAGTTCTCAGTTCTTGCCAGTCCCTTTTTCTCCTTTGAATTCAGAATCATGGAGATGTAGAAAGACCTCAACATTAGTCCCTCCACTGACATTTTCAAGTGCCGCCTTCTACAACAGGGCAGGAGACCTCTGGCCCATGGATCATATTGGTTAGGTGTTGCCAAGGCAACTGCAGGTGGGACGACTAAATCGGGGTTCATCAGGAGAAGCTTCTAACAGGAATTGCTTCCAAATGGAATAAAAGTCTTTAGAAGGAGGCAGTACCTTCTTCTTCTCTCCACAACTGAAAGCTGGACAGTTGGTCCTGAGATTTAATTCAAGGAGGAGTTGGTATGCATGGATGCTAAGGTGTCTTCCCACCACTCAAATTCAGGGCCGCCAAGAGCACATGCCCAATCCATAGTAGAAATGGCACATCCTCATGGTGGATGCCAATATGGAAGCCAGTAGAGGCTAGTCATTCAAATTCAAAGGATCGGCTCTGATTTCAGGCACTAGAGTTAAATATCTTTTCAAAGATTAGACAAGGACACATAGGACTTTGGTGCTTTATCAATAATTTCCCAATTTCTGATAGAAAGTGGCATGAACTAAGCTATTCAATAGCTGAAAATGGTTCCAATTTTGGAAACCTGGGCTTTCAGGTCTGCTGGGGTATTTTTTTTTCCATTGAAAAACAAAATTGGAGGATGGTTCTTGTCATGTTGTTTTTATAACATTGCCTCTTTCAAAAAAGGAAAAAACAATCTTTATTTTGAAGTTTGTAGGAATTCTACCTAATTTCTTTTTTCTAAGCCAGAAAATTTTGTTCTCCTCATTTTGTTTTAGAACCTACTGTCCTTCAAGCCTATGAAAACAGATTTATTCTGATTGCATTACATTTGGCCAGATCTGAGATTCCATTATTAAGGTGAAATCATGGTATGGGAATGCCCTTTCACTATAGAGAGGAGTATCTTGTCACCAATGGACAGTAGTAAAAAGAGTTAGCCACAATGGCATTGAGAGGTCAATGTCATGAAATTCTATTAGTGTTCTAGATTCCAAACATAAACATAAGTAGAATCATTAGTAATCATTAATACTTAGTATTTTCAATTAATTAATTATAGCCTACCGAAGCTCAGTACAGGGAAACAACAAGCATTTCTTTGTTTAAAATGGAATACGATGTATTCCTTTTTGATATTTTATTTGATGTATTCCTAATAATTAAAATGATATGTCATATATAACAATAGCTTTTAAATTTAAATTAGTTTAGGGGTCTTATTTCTAGGCCATATTAATATGAATAAAACAGAAAATACAGTAAAAATTAGAACTCTACATTCTCGGGGGTTAAAAGTGGGATGCCATTAATTCATTCTTCATATTTGTGCTTTTACTATTGAAAATTTTTTCTTCATGTGAACTAAAATATTTAATTCTCAAACAAGCAAACACAATGAGTCAGAGGTAGGAGAGATAAGCTGCCAGTTTCCTGATGGGAAAACTGGCTCTTTGGTCCCTCTACCAACCTGCCAATCAATCTTTCCTTAAGCAGTCCCCAAAGCTATGCTTGGCAGGGTCCCAAGGAAATGTAAGCAACTGCACTGGTGTGGAGACATATACATACATGTATATATATATATATATATATATATATATATATATATATATATATACATATACACATATATATATGTATGTATATATATATACATATATATATGTGTATATGTATATATATATATATATATATATATATACACACAGTACAGTCAAATGTCTCATGAAAATGAGGTAGCCCAAATAGGTATGGAAGTAGGACTTAGCAAGACATTTTGTTCATTTAAATTGTTATTCTTTACATTCTGATGAACCAATGACCACCACAATGAAATTCCATAAGCCAGCTCCATTGTTCTTAACAAGCCCTCTTGGAAAAATGCTGGTGGATATATGTTATCTGTTTTATGGAGACATTGCATTCTGAGTCTTTTCATGTCCATTATATGGGAAGCTACATGGCTCAGATCCAGAGTGAAGAGAAACGGAGGTTTAAATCTGGTCTCAGTATCTTTGACCAAGTCACTTACTTGTCTCTGGCCTCGGTTTCCTCATCTGTAAAATGGAGGGAGCTAGACAAGCTGCCCACTTGGCACTTTTTCCTGCTCTATTGCTAAGATCCTATGCCACCTAATCTACCAAGGGTTCTTTTTGCTGTCTGTAAGATAAAGGTGCTAGTCAAGACAGGCTCTAAGGTTCTGGGTCTGGCAGTCTCATGTTTCCAACATCTTCACTGGTTTGGGGAATGCCAGGAAGCTAAGGAGGGGGAGGGAAGGGGGAAGAGAAATTGGAACCCAAAATTTTTTTAAAAGAATGTTAAGAATTATTATTACATGTCAATGGGGAAAACAATAAATTATTATTTTAAAATTCCAGTTAGCTAGGGAAACCAGTTGCTCTCCATTCAGAGAAAAGAAAGCCATTTCATTTAAGAAGAAAACAAAACCAACCTTCAAAAAAAGACACAAAACCGAGCCCCACAATTAATGTAGTATTGAACATTCTAAACACTCAAGTCCTGGCTAAATGTTGATCAAACAGGTACATGAGGATTCTCAGAAATGTGCCCCCCTCCCCCCGCCCCGAGCCCCGAGCCTACCAGTAACCTGATCGGCCGGAGCCCCATCACCCTGTCGGCAAGGGCGGCCACATACTGAAAGCAGGTTTTTGGAGAGGTCTCATCACGAGATAATTGGTCTGGGAAATGTTATCCCCAAGATCGCATTGTTGGGAAAGTTACAGGGCCAAACTTTCCTGCGGCTGCTGAGTGATGAGAACATCTCTGAGACCAAAAATGTCCTGTGATGGGAAACTGGGGGAAGAATCAAAGGGTTTATAGAATTTCAGAGCTGGGAACCTCAGAGACCAGTTGATCCATCGTCTTCATTTTACAGAGAAGGAAATGGAGGCCAAGGAAAGGGAAGTGACTTGCCCAAAACCATGCTGGCATGACCCTGGCAGAGGACCAACTCATTAAAGATCCAGCACTTATTAACCACCTGCTGGGTGTGAGAAATTGCACTAGTTAGGGGGATGTGAATACAAGAAATTAAATGGTCTGTATCCAAATCTGCTGATTACAAATCCAGGGTTCTTTGGGAAATTCAAATCATTCTGATGTTTTTTAAAGTGAGCGATGACATATTTTTAATTGGGTCTAATATCTAGGTAGCTGAGAGAGGAAGGAAGAGAAAGAGATTTAAGACTCTGCTTTAAGGGAGAAAGGGGGAGGTCCAACTCCAGAATAAATGGACCAGGGAAATGACTAACAAAATTAAAAAAGAAAGAAAAATAGACTATAGCGCTGATAATGTTGACCTGGGATTTTCAAAGTCAAAATGCAAAAGTGTTCTATATGGGAGTTTGACACTACTGGGCTAGAAGACAGGGGGGTGTAGGAGCCAGTTAGTTGGAGAAAGACAATGACTAAATCTACCTTGGAAATTTGGAAATGCTACAAACCAGGACTGATGGATTTTTTGTTTTGTTGATTATCCAGACTTAAGAAAGTGATGGAGAAAAAAATAATTCAGATTAAACTTCAAGTTATGTTTTGGGTAAACTTCCTACCTTCTGGCGAGTCAGTTGATAGAGGGAGAGAGAGAAAAGAAAGAAAACGAACATACTATGCATTAACAGTAGAGGCTTGGGTACCACAACTCACCTGACATGATAATCTGTGGCTGGCCTAAGGTCTTTCAGGCTACATTCTAATTCTTCTCCACTAAAAAAAGAAACCATTGGTTAAGTTTAAAAGCAGCTTCAGAAACAATACAGGTCCTATTTTTTTGGTTTTAAAAGGAGATGAAAGAAAAGGTGATATTAGACTTGCTAAAGAATAAACACTAAGGGATGCCTTTCTATATTCAGAAAACTGTAAGATTAATTTTCCCAAAGTCATAATTCAAAAGTCAACAGCTGGCCTGTCTTCTATAGCAGGATCACATCATTCTTCAGAACCAATATAAGGAGCTATGTCATGACCCTTGTCATCTGAGGTGCTGAGGTCAGCAGAAGCTGAAATGAGCATCCTGCTCTCTCACCTGTTGGTCTCTATCTCCACTTTGTACCCCGTCACTAATGTGTTCATTTTGTGGCTCCAGGAGCCTGCACACTCCTTGTGGCCAAGGACTACTTCATTTTGGTCGAACCCAAGCACCTGACACTGAGCTTTGCAAACAGCAAGTCTGAATAAATAAATTGTTAATGAAAAACGAAAGCATTTAGATAAAGTCAGAGCACAAGTTACTCGGCTCAACTAACATACTCAAAATGGATGCGTTCAATTCTATTGGAAAGTTCTACTTGGTTTCCAAAGGGTGTTTTTATAATGACAATAATTATTTTAATTTTATATATTATAGATAAATACAAATATAAAATAAGTATTCATTTTTTAAAAAATCACAGAAAATGATTTTTTAAATAAACTCAAAGGTAAAAATTTAGTCAAATTAGCCATAATTTGAAATTTTTAATTTTAATTATAATTACTATAGTAATAATTAAATTTCAAATTACAAATGTTAAAAGAAAATGTCCCTTCTAATGAAGAGGAAGCCTTGAAATTATGAATAGTTACTCTCTAAAAGTTTTTTTGGACACAGCAGTTGATTGGGATTTGGAAGACATTCTCCCTGAGCATCAACAGCCAATGCAGAGGTTAGACTGATTCTGAGGTTGGCCCCCAAAAGCTATTTACTCCACAGTGTGTCTGAAACCAGTCAAAATGGGTTAGCAGCTCCAAAGTCCCTAATGGACATCAGTGGAGAATATTCACTGTTCTTGACTTGGGTTAGAAGCCACTGCTATCCTGAGGACAGAGACCATCACTCCTTAAAGCTCTCCAGTTCCTTGCCAGGAACAGGGGAGGGGATTCCCTATGTTCCATCTATTTGTGATGACTCCTATGGCTGAGGCAGAGAGTTAAGGGGATAGAACGTGGGGGGAAGGATAAGGAATTATAGCCCTAAAGAGCCCCAAACCATTGGCAAAAAATTTTCATGAGAAAGGATATAGGTTACTGGTTCTTTTGACTCCACTGGTCCAGGGAATTTTGGAATATACCTTTGGGAAAATTAATCTCTGAATTATAGGAGAGCTCCTTAGGGGATTAATGATAAATGAAGTGTTCATAGCCCAGGGTTCTTCCTGGCTTTGAGATCAGCTCTTTATCATTGGGCTCACAGATTTAGAAGGGACTATAGAATTCAACATTCTCAATTCACAGGATAAATAGCCCAAAGTACAGAGGAATAAATGACTTTTACAGGTTGACACAGCCAGCAAAATGTCTGATGTGAGATTCGATGTCTTCCTGATTCTCACTTCACTATTCTCCTAATCATATCACACTGTTTTTCAAAAGAAGATTAATATGTGACACTGCTAGGATTTAAAAATAAACTTTACTCATAGGAGAGGTGAATGGAAAGCATTCATTTTATTAGGATTATTCCATTTTTCTTCATGGGAAGGGTATAGAAATAAATGACCCATATAACCTTACCTGTAAATTATCTTATACTTTCCATCCCTCCCTTTGTCTGATAAGGCCACTTCATAACTATAGGGGTAGGGTGGGCTGTTGTGGGGTCTATCGCCACTTGAAAGGCCGGTGGGAGGGGACCATGTAAGCAGGACGGTCCTTGCTTGGACATTAGAGACCTAAAGGGGAAAATCAGGATAAAAAATGGTCAAATCGATTCTGTATAAACCTTCTGCAATGGATAACAGAATTGCACTTAGAAGCCTAAAAATGACAGTGAGCTTTAATTTGCTAATGGGTAAGAATTTTTAATTAAAATAGATTACAAAAAATACATTTTGTCAAATTCTTAATAGCATCATGAACCACATTGTCATTTCACATCCAGCCTGAAATCAGAAAACATCTGGACCAATAATAATGAAATCATACAAGGTAGGTACACTGCATATTTTGGGAAGAGTCCAATTGTATCTGATACTTTCATTCAAATGTTATAAAGCTAAAACTCAATTCTCTCTCAAAGTCAAATTTAACAATGATACACTACAATTACATAAAGCTCTGAATTAAAAACTGGTTTAAAAAAAGATGTTTGGCATGATGGATAGAGAGGAAATCTCAACTATATAAGTCCTGAGTTCCAATGACACCTCTGATTCAGAATCGCCTAAACTCTCTCCATGACCCATGGAAATACAATTAAGAGCAGAGAAGTTTCTAATGTACATTTATATTCTTCTTTGGAAGTAGCTATGCCACTGAGATCATAGGTTTAGTGTCTTCCATGACCTGGAGGATCTGGTTTTGATTCTAAGCTCAGCCATTCAGGTTTAGTCTCTACATCTGTAGATTGAGGGGGTGGATTTCCCCTGGGGTTCCTCAAAGTTCTAAGTCCATGATCACTAAAATGGTAAAGAAAGCAATGAATTCTAATGCCTGCTGAAAATTCATGGCTTGCTAATGCCTCAAAAATAACTATGAAAAGAATCCATTCATGAGTCCAATGAACCAATGAATTAATTATTTTTCTATCTCCATGATAAAATGATGGTTTATCATAATTAAGTAAATTTTTTTTAAATAATTTTTTTTGCCATCTTTTATTGTTTGCTTCACTTTATGGAGTCCTCCCTCACCCCCTCAAAGAACTATTCCTTATAATAAAATAGTAAAAGAAATTAAAAAAAAAACCAAAAACAGTCCAGAATATTGAAAACAAGTCATAGTAAATCTGTAGCATTCCACATCTATAATCGTCTAGCTTCATAATGAGGAGGGAGATGTCTTCCAATCTCCCTTCTTTGGAGCCAAGCTAGGTCATTAGGATTTGATGTCATTGGGTTTCAACAATGTTATGGGTGCCATCACTCTTTCCATTTACAATGTGGTAGCAAATGTAGATTTTTGTCTTCCTAGTATAGCAGCATTCTCTTTGCATAAGTTCATATAAGTCTTCTAAGACTTCTTAGCATCATCAGATTTATTATTTATTCTATAAAAAATATTATTTTGCTTTTATGTGCCACAACTTGATCAATTACTCCTAAATTAATGGGAATTCTATTGTTTCAAGGTCTTTGCTAGCATATATATATATATGTATATATATATATGTGTGTGTATATTTATGCTATAAAAATCTAATGCATATGAGTTTTCTTTTGAATCACTGACTTTCTTGGGATAGTTCTGTTTTTATCAGTGACTTCCTTGGGGTAGTGGAATTTCTGGATCAAAGGAAATTTTATGTCTTCTTTACATGATTTTATTGTAAATTTTGTTTAAAAAGAGAACCATGACATGAGAGAATCATGAAAAAAAAAACTGAGGTCTACTTAGCAGTTTATTTTTAAATTTTTCAACAGAGAGAAAAGGATGCCCTTTTCCCTAAATTTTTTATGCCTCTCATTTCTTTCTTCAGCATCCTTCAATGGTTCTCTATTCCTTATCCAGTAAAGTTCAAACTCTTATATTTAACTTTGGGGGCCCTCTATAAACTATAATTACCACTATTTTTCAAATTTACTCTTATTCTCTCTACCACATATTTTACATACCTGGCCCTGAATATAAAGACACCTAAAATCTCCTGCCACCATGTTATTGCTGACATTGTAGTCTATGTCCATAAGTACAGAATAGTACTTACAAAGCTCAGATAGTAAATTTTAATTGGCTAAGGGGAAAGAATTTTGTTATATCTCCACACTAGTCTGTAAACCCTGAGGCTAGGGATTCTATTCTATTTCAATTTCTCATGTATTCTAGCATAAGGACTACAACTTTGAAGGCAGTGGAAAGAGCCTTTGGTTCAAATCCACCCTCTGACACGTACTAAATGTGTGACCCTGGTTAAGTCACTTAAAAAAAAAAATGTTTGCCTCAGTTTCCCCAACTGTAAAATGGGGGTAGTGGTAGCTATTTTCTAGGAAAGTTGTTAGGATCAAATAAGATAAATATTTGTAAAGCATGGTAGGTGATATGTAAAGACTAACTACTGTCATAAATGATAATGATAGAGGATTCTTAAGTATTAATAAATTACCAGGTCATTATCAAACTACAAGGAAAGGAAAAGAATGAAGTTTTGAAATAATTGGACAGAAATATTTTTATTATCCAGTTTTTGTTAAAACATATACATTTTGATAAGGAGGACTTTGTTAAGTCAAGGACTTTTTTTTTATTAACTAAATTGATTAAGTACTGGAAATCAGAGAAAGAAATGACAATTTTATATGAATTTGAGAAAATGCATTAAGAAAATAGCTCCTATTCATAGAGTTCCTTAGGGCTTGCAGAGTACTTTGCATATATTATCTCATTTGATTAAGCAATGATTTCATGAATGGCTCCTTAAAATGATATTCTGTCTCTCAATAAATAGCAAATATAAATCACATCCCTTGAGATGCTAAATAGCCATGGATTCCTATCAATTTGCATTCCTGGCAATGCAGCGATGCTGGGCACCATTTCTCTCTGGAGAAGTTAGCTCAATGAGCGTGCTACCCTGCAATAAATGTTCAATATGTGACATGTATTTTTCAGGGCTAGGCTTATAAAGAAAAAACAATCCCTGAACCTCAGCACTCTTCCATTGAGGCTACTTTCATTCTAAGAACACATTTCAAGGGAGCCCAGAATGGCCAAGGAGGGCAAATAGGATACTAGGAAATGGAAAAATACCAGCAGTTTCCCTAGAGGAGCATATGACCATGACCATGTCCCTTTCTCCCTATTTTTTGGACAGTTATTAAAAAAGTCAAATGGTAAAGGGGAAATTAAAAAATTTAAAAGCACTGGCCATGGCGACATCCAATTATCCCTATCATCAGCTAGTTTTACTTGGAAAAATCCAGAGAATTCACAGAGAGATTATTTGGACCAACCCAGAAGGGAACTGGAGACATGTAATTATTTCTCAGTTGTCACAAAATCACAGATGGGGTTTTAAAGGTCATTTAGTTCAAATTTCTCATTTTACAGAAGAGGAAACTGAGGTCTGGGGGTGGAGGGGAGAGGAAAGTGACTTCTTCAAGATCACAGAGCTAACAAGAACTGTCAGAGAGAGAAAAATTCTAACCCAAAAGGATGAGAGAGAGAGAGAGAAGAGGCAATATCAACATACCTCCATTTAACTGGAAAAGTAAGTATGTAAAGAGGTATGATAGATAGAAGGCAGGATGAATGAAATTTAGGGGTTCTTAAGTCTTTTTTTTTGGAGGGCGAAGAGGGAGGCTTATACTCCTTTGACAGTCTAGGTCTTGAACTAGTTCCTTTTCATTGAATGATCCAATTTAACCTACCCAAATTAACACTGGAGGTGCTATTCTATCAGTTAGACCAAGACGGAAACAAATGTTTTTGAATTGGTTAAGGTATAAGAGACAGGGCAAAGGATTGGGAATTGTGCAAAAGTCAGTGATTTAGAGTTTAAAATCATATCTATAGAACAGAAATGACAATGAAAAATAATCTGAAATAGTTTACAGATGGCATATAAGAATCAAGTTGTTCAATGCATAAAATAAAATGCATGAGAGGACAAAGGAAAACAATTAGATTAAAAAATCAAATGATCAAAATAATAAAAGAAAAAAGTTCAGACTCCCAGGTCAAAAAGTCCTGTCACATGATAAGTGGGTTTCCTAGGCTTATCAGTAAATAACGTTGGTATAAAAATGATTTTAGAGTTCATATAAAGTATCCATTATGCATCATTCATATACTCATAAGAATCATTCTCATCTGTTTATTAAAACAATATCCTGAGGAACTGCTATAGAAAACAATTAGCCTAATTTTAGCCAGTCTGTGTACTAGGAAGTGCTACAATTTCATTTCCTTCTAATCATTCCCATCTTTAGCCTGCCTTTCCTCCCTCAACTTTTGGCTTTCTCCCCTCCTCATTCTCATTTCCTCCCTAGCCATTTCCCACCCCTCACCCTGGCCAACAAGTGCCAAACAATGAGTTTTTGCCTGAAACAGAATATCCATCATTTTCCCAACAAGCCTCCAATTGAAGGCTGCCATTTTCCTACAGAGAAAAACTCAGACCAACTCATCCTGGTTTGGCTTCAGGGAGGGAGGGAGAGGATGGGTGGCCCAAGGAGGTGCTTTAGAAGCCTCCAAAGACATTCCAGGGTCCCATGGCAAGGGGATGGACCTCCAGCTTCAAATGTGCCCCAAGACAATAGTGTGATAAAGCAAGGGGAAAACAAACCACCCAAGAGAGTGTTCTCCATGAAAGAGGTCCTTGTGAATCTAGGAATTTCACAACCAACAGCTTCCTTCCCCAATTTCTGATTGTCTGAGGACCATCAAAGCGTCTTGCACATTTCTGCAGCTGTTTACCTTTCAAGGAAATATCTCTTACATACATGGGGCAGATGCCTATATTAGGTCAGTTTGCTCACTGGTGGGCCCTTCAAATCAATTGTGGCTTGAAGTTCAGTAGAGTTACTCATTAGCAAGTGGGAACAATAGTCAATGCAAAGTCCAGGTTGTATCTGTTTACAGGGTCAAAGCAAACTGCTCATTTATTAGTGAGAATATTTCCAGTTTTACTACCAAAGGAAATAAAGCAATTTACAGGGTTTTTTAAAAAAATAAAAGTAGATATCTCTTGATATCTATTTAAGATTTATTTATACTATTTAATTTATGATACTATTATTTATACTATTCGAGATTATTTTTTAATGTTATTTCTATTCTACAGATATGGTTTTAAATTCCAAACCGCTGATTTACTTTTGTACAATTCCCAATTCCACTACCCTTAGCCAATCCCAAAACATTTGTTTCCGTCTTGGTCTAATTGATGGAATGGCACCTCCAGTGTGAATTTGGGTGGGTTAAGTTGGATCATTACAGCTAAAAAAGAAACTCGTTCAAGGTCTCATTTTTACAGAGAAAGAAACTGAGGCCAGGAGAGGGGAAGGAACTTTGGGGAGGTTCTTGACCTCACTATGGAAGTAGCAGTCAAAAGAGTTCTCTCAAGCAAATGAGGCCTGCTGCCCAACTCCAACTCCATAGCTCCTCAGGTCTTGAAACCAAAGCTTACATGACTTTCAACTACAAGAATGCCAGTAGGAAAACAGCAATTCAGTCAATGAATGACTCAATAATCAATTATTTTATCTCAGTATTATGCTGCCTAGTGAGGGGTACAAAATAAAATACCTATCCCTGGCATTCAAGAAGCTCCTCCCATGTTACAACATTAAGCTGTAATTAAAAAAATAAAATATACACTTTTTATATTCAAAGAGCCACAGGTCATAGAGTTATGAACTGTAGTTAGGGAAAAAAAGGAGGCGAGGACATCAAGATCCTTTGGGTAACCAGTAGAAGAGACGTCCTCCTTTGCTTCTCAATGCAGCAGCTGTCATCTGGGGTATTTCTTTACCTGTAGAAGGACTCCTTCTCTGGGGTGGCATCTCTGGGGCTAGTCTGATTGCTCTTTTTGCTGCTAAAACATTTTGTTTCTATTCTTTTTCTTGATATACTGGATATACTTGATATACTGGAAGGTCCATGGGGACTCCAGAACCTTAGACTTGGAAGGGATCTCAGATTCATTTGGTTTTGAGAAGATCTCAAGTAAGAGTTTGGGAAACTACTTACCAAGGTAGCCCATTTACTTTTAGATAGTTGTAATTATTAGGAAGTTTTCCCTTATACTAAGCCTAAATCTAACTCTTTGATTGTATTTGATGCTGTCTTCTAAGATAAAGTAAAAATAGTCCAGTCTCTTCTTCCATATAATAATCCTTGAAATGTTTGAAAATAACTATGATATACCTCTCTCCCTATACATCTAATTCTTCAGGCAGATTCTTCCATTGATTCCCCCCCAACCGATTATTCAGCTTAAAAAGATTCTCCTTATAATATAGTACCAAGAGCTGAATACCATACCTTATACTTCCTCTTATGAAGAAGTGGGGCACTATGGTATAGTACCTCTGATGTTGGACTTGGGTGATTTGTTGAGCTGTTTTTTCTCTTGTGTTTATTCTTTGTTATAAGGGATGGGTATTCTGACAAGAGAGAACTCTATAGGGAAATTTTAGTAATAAAGCCTCTAAAAATATCAACAAGAATTTAAAAAAGCTGAGATTGGTACAAAAAATGTGTTGTGGGAGGCTGAGGAGATAGAGACATGACTTCTGATATATTCATGACATGAGCTATACTAACTATAAATAGACTGTGTTGTTTCCAGGTTGAAAGAGGTTATGATCATTCCTCCTTGAAAAAAATGCACTCACAAAGTGAAATACAGCTGTGATGAAGAGATGAGTGTTTGTATATGCATGGTTATGTATTCACATATATGAACACTTACACATGTGTGTATATATATGTATATATACACCCATGGAAGACAGAGAAATGGGAGAACAGAGAGGAAAGGAGGGATGGATAGATGGAAGAATAAATATATTTAAACCATACATCACAGATCTAGAAAGGGAACCTCCCTCATTTGACAGAAATGTTTCTATACACATACATTTGAATGTTCATACTATATATGTGCAAAATTTATAAAAATATGTAAATATAAACACCACATAGTTGGGTTTTGATACAGTTCTAGATCTCTTTGGAAATATATCACTCCAACAGCAGATTTGGAGCACACATCTAAGAAGACACAATCTGATAACTAGTCACTTTGATAAGATGTTCCAATGAGTCAGTCTTAAAAAAAAAAAAAAAAAAAGAGGAACCTGTGTTTCCATTTTGAACCAGAAAGATTTCCTCCATCTCTAATGTGGCCAGTCTTAGGGGAAAGACTGAGTCAACATTTTGACTTTTTAAACGTGGATCTCAGAGCACCTACAGGTTAGAAATCTAAATATTTAAACCACAGAATCCCCTACTGTGCTGATTTTTGTTTACTCCAAGTGGAGTGAATATTTTGGACACAATTTCTCCTGATAACATCCAAATGTTAGTACAGAATTAACCAGTCAAAATAATTAGAGCACCAGTTTGGGTTAAGTTGCTATTTATATGGGTAAGGAACAATTTTCCAAAAGAAAACAACAGACTAGTCTGGGCTGGGGATCTGAAAAAGGAAATCCTGAGGTGCTTGGAAGGTGGGAAGACGATCCCTTAGCTCCCAGAACGTCTAAATAAAGAGGTCTGAGTATAATATGACAACACAGTAGTCTCCTTTTCAGGATTCTTCATGCTCTATTAATAACCAAAGACGATTTCATATTTTATGAGGGACCTGCAAAGGTTCACGGCCCTTCCTCTTAACTACCATCTGGTGTAAGAAAAGAATACAACTTGAAATATTTATGAGACTGTCATTGATGCTGAGAAATCCCAAAGACATACCTGTGGTTTCTCAATTCCTGAAAGAATGTCTTGGACCCTTTTTGCTTCCGAGTCATACTCTATGGGGAAAAAAAAAGAGAAAGAAGAAAAGAAAAGAAAAGTTACTACCAGTAGATGGCAACCACTCCCAAATCCTTCAGGTTTCCACAATGGCATCTTAATGAGGAGTCATTACCACTCAGTTCTATCTAACAAGTGAACTCTTGGCAACATTTTTAGGGAATGAAAACCAGAAGAAACATAATCTTGTCTATGAAAAGGTCAACTGTGCCCAAGGACAGGAGCTCCCGGTGGAGGGATGGGAGACGTGTTGACTTGCGTATACACATGTGGACGAGGTTAGCACCTGGCTTTATTCAGCGAGATGGCGGCCTTATGAGAACGAACTAGAACTAGAACGAACATTAGGCCCAACTCAGACCAATCTTCTCATTGCATAGATGAGGAAAGAAGCCCAGATATGAACAGTGGCTCATCCAGGGCCATTATTACTCAGTGGTAGAAGGAGGCGAGGAATTCTACAATTCAATTCAAATCAATTCAATGAGTTTTATGCAGGGTCAGTACTGGAGATGCAAAGAGATAAATAAATATTCTTTATAGGCCCAGAGACTAGAACAATCACCTCCTGGCACAAGGGAGCTGTTTCATGAATGCTGGTAAACTGATTAAATCTTTGAGAGAGAAGGAAGCAATAGAGCAAAGTGTTTTCCATCCCTCTTTAGGCTGCACTCCTTTTGGAGAGAAGGGTCAAGAGCAAGAAGGAAAAAAGACAGAAAGGTTATAGGCCAGAACCCAAAAGCAATAGCTGGTGACATTCAACAAAGTGATTACAGAAGATTGCAAGCTCTCGAACAGCAAAGACAGTTTTATTTTTGTCTCTGTATAGCCAGCAGGCAATTAATAAATGCTGATTGATGGGCTAGTAGAATGACAAGGGCAAAGCTGCACTCAAAACGATTTAAGAGGGAAGAGACTAGGCATTATCTGGAAAAAAGGAGCAGGTTTGAGAGCCACTGACAAAGGAGGAAGAGAAATAATGATGATGACGATGATGATGATGATGATGACTGATGATGATAGTGATAATAAAAGTAAATGACAAGACCCGGGGTGCTGTGAAGTAAATGGAGGTTGTAGGAATATTTTTGGATGTGCACATTGAGAGTTTACAGGACTGGCATGAGATAAAGGACTGGTAAAAGAAAGATATAGCTTTTAAAATGAAATTGCTTCATAAAAAGCAGTCTTATGTCCAAGGGCCTGTGAACATAAAAGCAGGGGGTGAATTAGTGGGTAGTGATAGAAATGTAAAGGATCATAAAAAGATAAATGAAAAATTTCTCAAAGAAAACAAGCGGACAAAAAAAATGAACTCAAGAGTTACAAACAAATAGGGTGAAACTGCTTGTGTATTCTCGGAAAGGGAATGACCTTTATAATGAAAACGACAGAACAAAAATAGCTAATGGAGTTGATACCCAAGATAAGTAAGGAGATGGCGGCTCTGTTGAATTCAAGTCATGGAAATCAAAAAGAACTGCACCTTCTGGGTTTAAAACAAAACAAAACAAAACAAAACCCAAACTGGCTGATGTGGCCACTGAGTTAGCTGCTGTCAATGATATTTGAAAATCATGACAAACTGGAAGGGTGCCATGTGATTGAAGGACAAAGACCCTACTTTTTTAAAAAGAAAAAGAAAAAGGCATGACAATAGTTATTCAATTATAGATCAGGGGGTTTAACTTTGATTACTGGGAAAGGGGTCGATAATAAATGGCTGGGACCTGTTTTAGATGGTGACGTGGTGACTGCAAAGAGCTGTCGTCCCCAGGTTATACCGGATTAAACTCATTTCCTTCTTTTGGACTCATTATGAAACAAAAAGGGAAGGGGAATACTGTGGGATGTAGGTTATCCATAAATTAGGAAAGTTTTTGATAAAACATCCCATTACTATTCTTGTGGAGAAGATGGAGACAGAGAAATTAGTTAAATGTTCCAAAGGAGATTGGGGGGAGGGTCCTAGCCAGAAGGGGGGGGATGTGATAGTGGTGTTTAAATATATCGGAAGGGATGTTAGGTGAGGAAAAGCTTAGAAACATGTTCTATTTATCACCAGAGGGAAGAACAAGGAAGGATGAATGGACAGTGTAGAGAGGTCATGTCAGTAAAAGCTTCCCAAGGATCAGGACTCTTCATAAGTAGAAGGAAGAGACAACCACTTGTCTTGATTCTAGTTCTTTCCTTCTATTAATCCTATTTGTCCTGTACAAATTTTATTTTAATCATTTGCTTCTTGTCTGCCCATTAGATTGCAAGATCCTTGAGGGCAGGATCCCTAGTTCTTAACACATTGCCTGGGACATGATAGGCACTTAATAGATGCTAATTTGATTTTGTTAAAAAGGAGATTCTTTTTGTTTTAAATTCAGGATTAAAAAAAAGAAAAAGAATTTAGATCCAGAAAGACCTAACTTCAAATCCAGTCTGACACACATACTAGTTGTATGACACTGGACAAGTCACTTAACCCATCTGTCTCAGTTTTTCTCATTTGTAAAATTACAATAATTGCTTTTAATTTCCAGAATTGCTTTAAGGATCAAATGAAATATTTGTATCACACTTAACAAACTTTCAAATGCTACATAAATGTCATCATTAATATTGTTATCATTACCAGCACACTGGAAGACAAGGGGCAAGATAATAAAAGAATATAAAAGTCATTGTATAAATTTTATATGAACTAATGACAAAGAAAGAAATGTCCCAGGCAGACAGTAGGGAACTTAAAGAAAGGAAGATGTGATTTGACTTTTGTACACCAGGCAAATAGGAAACACTCAATAAAGGCTCCCTTTTTTAATTCAATTGATTGTTTCACTCTAAATGTTAATGGGAGACCACAGAGCTCAACACAATGGCTGGCGGCAGGTATGATGCTGAGTAGAGCACATTAGACTTCTGATAACCTGTCAACCTGATGGAAAACATACCTCCTTCTGCCTCAGTGGAAAGACCACTGGATTGCAGGTGAAAGGAGTAGAGAAAAAACATGACCTATATGACCCAATCCTTCTTTTCTGTTTTCCAATTTCCTCATTAGCAAAATGAGACAGTTGGACGTTGTGGCATGAAAAGCCCTAAATACTTCCTAGGCACGGTCTAGGGGTGTGGAATGAGGTGCGTGCATTGTTTGAAAGGAGAATGTAATTGGGGGAGGTGGGGTAGAATGTTACTGGAAAATGACAGGATGACAGTGATGTTTTTAAAAGCATTTTTTAAAGGGAATCAATCCAGTGGCAGCTGTATATAAAATATTCCTCAAAAGCTAATGCACCAATATGAATATGTTGTCTTTCCCAACATGATCTGAATAACTAAGTTAATTCAATTCACCACGCATTTCTCCTTTATGAAACACTGACATGTGTCGGAGAGTGACCTGGACGTGACTCACCCTGCTCACAAAATTCCTCCATGGCCCAGCTGCACCTCGAAAGGAGGTTTTGAGGCTTGGCTTCAGGTGTCCACGAAAGCAAAGCTAGCCATAACCATACAGACATGGGCTCCCAGGAAGGGGGTGTGGAGGTGGGGAGAGAAAGGACAGGAACAGAACAGAATTTTCCAAGAAAATTGAAAAATTATAAAGACAACAACCCTGGGGGTCTGAACAGAGATTCCTTATTTTGACAGCAAGGGATGTTTCCTAATATTGTCTCTCCTATCTGGAAAGGCATTTGACAGTTAGCTGCATTTTTATTTTTTTAAAAAATGGATGTCATTTTTTATGTTATAAATGATGTTTTTCAGTGTCTGAGCAGCTTTATTTCATTTTATTGAAATGTTTCAATATCTTAATTTTTAAATAAATTCCTCTCCCTTTCCTGCCACTTGTAATTAAAAAAAAATGAAAATTGAAGGGGAGGGGAACAACAGCATAATCCAGTTAAGTCAAAATAATCACTGAATCAGGTGAGTCCGAGGGTGTGATGTAACCGTGTTTCAAGGAGAGGGATAAGAGTCTGGCCTCAAATCTTCTCTGGGGCCCTCACTGTTCATTGGGGTCCCACAGGGCTCAGTTACAGTATCTATCTCCAGTCACATTGTTGAAAGGATCTGGTTCTGATTGTTCCACTCTGAATCAATTCATATCAGTCTTCTATTACTTTTGTGAATTTTTTGTATACCTTAGAGTATAAGAACCACCAATTATGGAGACATCGTCCTATTGATGGGGCAGGACATATTGTGCACCCAGTTGTTTTCTTAAAAATGTTGTTATTTTTAACATTTTACTTTTTAAATTTAAATTACAAATTCTCTCTCACATCCCTCCCCAATCTATTGAAAAAACAAGCAAAATCATATCATCATCAGTGATTTACAGCATTTTTGGGTAGTGAGATCAATGAGGAAACCTACAGCATTTGGAGGTTTGATATTTGTTTGGTATAACCAGCAAATTACAGAATTTGCAGGTTTTCACTCTTTATAGAGAAATCAGTGGATATTTATTAGGGCCAAGTGTTCAGGATACAGGAGAAAGAAAACGTAGCCCCTCCCTCAAGAAACTTCTTGCTGTTCAGTAGTTTCATTTATGTCCAACTCTTTGGGTCTCCATTTGGAGTTTTCTTGGCAAAGTTACTAGAAGGATTTGCCATTTCCTTCTCCAGTTCTTTTTTCTACATATGAGGAAGCAAATAGGGTCAAGCAATTTGAGCAGGGTCACAAGCATCTGAACTCGGGACTTACTGACCCAAAAAGCTTACAATCTTCAAATGGAAATTGCTCCAATCATCAAATGGAAATTACTCCATTAGGATATTGGAAGTCGTTTGCACTTGCAGTGTGGCATACTCTAGGCAAGCATCTGCCTTTTTAAAAAATCTTCTCTTGAGATTGATAATTAAAGGAACTCTGAAGAAACTTATCTCCTAGGCTGCATCTATCCAAGAATATTACCATAGATATGGAAGGCAGCTGTTTGAGAAATAGCCCTTCAGGCTACTTTACAGTCCTAAGCCAATTAAAAAAAAATCAACAAATGCTGCAGAATCTTCTGTTCTCTACAACTTTCATTCTACCACTGACTCTTCAATAGTACAAGGAACAATCCTGGGAAAAAACATGCTCTATTCAGCGGGAAGGTTTTCCTGCTGATAACAGATTGGATCCAGTGGCATCGTACCAGACTAGCCCATTTGTAAATTAATTGGTATTTGATTCATTTCAGCATCAGCTATCCCACTGGAAAGAGCTAGTCCTGGCTGTGTGCTAAGGCGGTGTGGCAAATTTCTGACTTATGGTAGCTCTCCTGGACCACTCACTCAAACATCTTAGTGTGTATAAACAGAGAGACAGAAAAAAAAAAGCCTTGAACTCAATGAACATCATCCCTGCAAACTACGCTATGGCTTGCCCCCATAGCTATCTGACACAACCCTTGGGGGTCCCCAGAGCCTGGATCTTCTATTCCCTAGCCCCTTCACTTGGAGAGGAGAACATCAGCCTGGGCTTCTCCATTCTTAAGCCCAGAGGCTAGTCATAATATCATAGGCTTTATCAAGTTTGCCAGGGGTGGCTGTGTGGCCAAAGGACTGATAATCACACTTGCCCAAGCTAGAGACCAAGTACCCTGCCAGAGACTGAGGCAAGCAAAAGTGAGGTGAGTGGGAACCAAAAAAAATCTCAAGTTAGGTCAATTAAACAATGCAATAATACAATGGCTTGGGAAATGAAAGAAAAGGGTTATCTCAATCAAGGCAACCACTTCTCTGCAAAGAGAGGTCAGATACAAAACAAAATGAAATATAGAGATACCGAAAGACATTGGCAGGGGTATCAGTAAAACAAACAACCCCCCCCCCCAACCCTCCTTTTATCATTATAATTTGGTTCCTGCTCTGTAAGGTAAAGTCTAGAAAGTTGTTCCCTACAGGGAAAGGCTTAAAAGACTGGCCCCAGGGTCACATAGCCACTCCTATGTCACAGGATGGAGTTGAACCCAGGTCTTTCCAAGCATGGAGGTGAATGAGCTATCTAGGATGCTATGCTGCAGAAAAGGTTATCGTGGGGAAACTATCCAACGGATCAATACGCATTCATGAAGTGTCTACTTTTTGCCAAGCTCCATGTGCTCAAATGCTGAGCATCCTTGTTGTCAAGGGGATGGCATTCTAATACATTCTGTTAGGGAGATAATATGCAGTTATTGGGATATACAAAATATGTTCCCAACAAGGGACAAGACAGTCTGATAGGGCTAGGAATCAGCAGCTGGTGGGAGGGGACCCTTTCAAAAGGGACAAAGAGAAGCAAAGATTGGAAAGCAGCTTAGCAGTCAAGATCATAAAAAGGACCCCAGATCGAGAATTAGAAGGGACTTTGGGGAAACGGAGCCCCCAAAGAGCAGGTAGATAAATGAATCAAACATCTAGCAAGAAAGAACAATTGACTACCAACTAGTAATATCTTCTCAATAACTAGTATCAATAGTGGATAGCGTTTACAATGAATACTCTGGAAGATTTGTGATTTCATCATTGTGAATAGCTCTGCCATTCATATAATGTAGAGAGGAATCGTGGAAGATGATTTTGAGCTTTTAAGATCATACTAAGCCCCGGGGAAGACAATTTTCTTGCAAGTCTACAGCTTTTTTTGTACTGGGAAAAACCTTGTCCCCTGGAAATCGACCTCTGGCAGATGGCAGCTCCCAATGAGGGTCCTCGGTGGAGAAACACCCAGTCAGTGACCAGGCCAACCCCAAGGGATTTGCAACAGCCTGGCTCCCGCTGGTATAGTCTTTAATTACTGAGCATCCCCTCTGCACTGTGATTAAGGCCTTGAAGAGGACATTTACTGTCAGAGCCCAAAGAAATCAGGCCCAGGAAAGTGTGATGATGGAAATGCCTTAAATGCAACACCCCTGTTACACGTGGACCATTTTTACCCTATAGCTTTAAGTGTGAAGGCCAACAACATTTTAGCAGTAGTAGCTTCTGTGACAATGATGTCTCACTTTTTTTTCTCTATTGAGGCAGAACTTAGTGATTTAACATCTTCATGAGAGAGGTGAAAGATGAAGTGTGAACTGAGACTTTTTTTCTTTAAATGACCAACAGAGGAATTTTTGCTTGAATATGTGTATTTTTTATAAGGGTCTTCTTTTTCTTCTTCCTTTGTCTCACTCTCAATGGCAGGTGGGTGGTAGGGAGAGTATATCTACTTCTTAAAGGAAAATTTCTAAAAAAAAGTATTGCATTAAAAAGTGAGAGATAAAAGATTTGATTTGTGATATGAAATAATATTCTACAGAACTGCAGGAAAGAGAATATAAAATAGAAGCTTTGGACTGATTCCTTTGGGATCTGAGGGGACTGCTAGGGCAGGACTTTTCCCTAATAGGAGATGTGGTTGCTAAGAAGATTCTGAAGCCTTCCAAAAAAAAAGCAAGTAAAGGGAAAAGGACATTTCCATATGGTACACAGCCCTGTAGACAGGGGGCCACTTGAGGGTAGGAGGGGCTTGGTCTTCTCAAGCCCCTTTAGGACTCTGGCTAGAATACGGTGGAGACACCAACTCCTCTTCCTGGGAATATATTGGAGAAATATATTCCTGTGAACTTTGCAACAGCTCATCTATAGGGAAAAGGGAGGAGATGGGTAAAAACCTAAAGAAGAAAACATGATACAAGCCAGGGCTAGAGGCCCTGGGAGATCTGGACCAAAGCTCTGTTGAATCAGTAAGAAGCTTTTCTGTTGAGTCCACAAAGGGAGATCACATATGAATGCAACCAGGCAAGGGATGACATGGGTATTTGGTTTTTTTTTTACCCTAAAGAACAGCCAATTAAACAGAGATGGCAAACCCACAGAAATGGGTCAAGTAGAAGGTAGACCAGCTTGCCCTCTTCTGCCATCTGTGGAACTGGGTCGTTTTACTGGCTAGCTCAGCCCAAATGTGGGCCAGATATAGCGTGTATATTTTGGGGGAAACTTCTACTCCATGATTATCGACCAAAAACCACTATCCTCTCTGGGTGTGTAACAGCAAAGCAGACACTTAAACACAGGATATCGAACTTTACAAAAAGGTAATGAAAGATTATACTCTGTTTTCTGTGTTGTGGTTCTAGAAATGTTTCTACAAGGGTCCAACTTTGAAGACCTGGCCCTTCATGGCCAGTGCGTTCTAGAAATGTTTCTACAAGGGTCCAACTCTGAAGACCTGGCCCTTCATGGCCAGTGCTTTCCAGTCAATAGGAATGATGGCAGTTCCCAACTCTGTAGGGTTTCCCTCCTCACAACCTTGTCAAGACAGATGGAAGGAGAGCAATGATGCTCTGGGCCAAACTGTCAGGTCAGGTTTCTGGTACCCAACAAAGGGGTGGAGATCATTATGGAGAATAATAATGATATAATAATGATGAAAACGATCATGGTAAGATTTTTATAATAATTACCTATTTGTAAAAGGGTCTAATTGGCCCACTACCACCAGCAACAACTGTGAACTAGCTATAACTATATGTGCATGCATAATATTTATATTCGTATAATTTTAATATAGTATATACACACACACATGCCTTCCCTTCAAATAAGGTACTTTAAAAGATACAGGGAAAGTGAGGAGAGGATGATGGAAGTATATAATTTTGATGTGGGTACCATTTTTTAAAATATGGAAAAAGCAAAACACAACAGCAAACTATCTCATGAATCTCATCCTATATGCCAAAGGTGTAGTTGCCCAAAGCAACCGTCTTGGTGACACTGAAACACAGAGGTCCAGATGTGAACTCACATCAAGTTTAAAGACATGGCATGGGCCAGGGGATCCAGACCCGCCCCGAGAGTGGCTCTCCCACATGTCACAAGGATAGTTTCCCTTCTACCTCTGATATCTATGGCTGGGAGACCCTGAGAAGTCACTTCAACTGTTGAAATCAAAAACAAGAAGGAAGCTCCCTACATGGGAATAATCCCAGGCTCTATCTCCCTCCAAATAAAAAAAAGGTAAAGTTTAAGTGAGTAAGACCACAGGAAACATTTGGTTCTGCTTTGAGTCAATAATTTCCTCTTAGCTTCATCAGGATTTTCCCCCCCTTTTGTCAGGCTTCCCAAGAAACATTTTCTTTTTTTTTTTTTTTTTTGTTTACAATCACAAAAACTCAGCACCATCTGCCCCAAGCGATGATGGAGAAATAGGTTTGTTTGCCAAGAGGATGAAGCTAAAAAATTGACTGAATCAAAGGCTCCTCTGGAAACAGGGGCCAACATGGAGTTGTCCAAAGGTCCATGGGGTGAAGTCCTTTTTATGTGTCCAGAAACTCTCTGGTGGGGAATAGGAGCCCCCTTGCCTTCTTCTCCCCGACTCAATTCTCTCGCTCAACGCCAGTAAGATGGATGTCCGAACAGACCAAAGCCCTCAAAGGAGCCTGGGGCTGTTTTCAAAGGAAGCTCTCTATGGGAAAGGTGCTTGCCCAGTCTGTCTGTCTCATTCTATTCCTGCTGTGAAATTAAATTATATGGAACTTAAATTAAGCAATTTCCTGAGCAAAATGAAGGAATCTCATAAGCTATGGCAGCTGGTATCTCTGTTGCCCAAATAAACCGTCTTCATTTTTTGAAACACGAAAGCTGGAGGGAAACAAAAAGACATTGAGCTTATATTCTGGTATGGTAGCATAGAATGAACACGGACTCTGGTGAGCCCCTTGGGTCAAAGCCAAGATTTTGCCATTTGTGACTTAGGTGACCTAGGGCATGTCACTGAATCTCTCTGTGCCTCAGTTTCCTCATCTGTAAAGTGGGAAGACTGGGCTCAAAGACCCTTCAAAGCTCTCTTCTGGATGTGAATCTACAAACCTACCAAACTAGTTTTCCATAAGAGGATGGAATTGCCCACACTACATTTATATTCAGAATGGGGTCGCAAGGAGTTGGACACAACTGAAATGACCAAACAAAAAATAATGAGTAAAGGGCCAACCTAAGCACAGGGGACACTGAAGCTGGAGAAGAGGGAAGAGAGTATAAAGCAACATGAAGCAAAGAGGGGAAATCAAGGTAGATAAAAAATGAAAACAAATATAATCACAATAATACCATTTACAAAGCATTTCCCATCTCAGTAAGTTGTGCAGACAACATTCAAATATCCCCATTTACACATAAGAAAACAGGCTTAGAAAGCTATTTCTTATTATAACCATTGAGATAGTTCAATGTGAAGAAAACAGGCTCTCAGGGATCAGATGGTTACTGATGGTTACTAGCCATAGGAGTGCAGGGGCACACACGTGTGTGCACACAGACATACACACATCAACTTCACCACCACCACCGCCATATTCTAACCAAAGCAGAGAGCTCGGGACTTCTGGCTACTCTCCGTTCTATCCATGACATTTCTTGGCCTCTTGTTGATAAAAGCTATAAAAAGGTAGCAAGCAACCCAAATCTGATATGGGATATGGTGAGCCATACAAGAGAAGAGGGAGCTTACTTTTCCTGATACTGGCATAAGAAGTGGGAGTTAAGGAGGGGATGAGCAGGGGTCAGCCCATTGGTGTTTTCATTTAAGGTGCTGAGGTTGGGGGCATGAGGCCATCACCAAAAGGTCAGCAAGAAATCATTGGACCAGTCATATTATTACACTGACCAAACTGAAAAAGTAATAACAAAATCCATGCAAATCTACCTACTTGCCCAGAAGAATAATCAGTCTGCACATTTTAAATGAACCACAAGGAAGACTTATATCTGGTGAGAATTTATACATTTCTGAGGCCAAAACTAACAAACTTCTTGGCAACAAACTCAGGAAAATCATCAAGTGAGTTACAATAAAAAGGCAAAAAAGAGAATGACTTTACAACGAGGACCCAATTGGTTCTCAACCACCACGAGAAGATGACTTGGCTCTGATGCCACAGATCAGCCAAAGGGAGTTCTTAGGGTGGCAGATAATTTGTCAACACTGAAACTCATTTTGGAAAATAAGGGCTTGTAGATGGACCACTGTAAATTTAGAGGTGTGGATCACAGAACTTGGACCTAATTAATGCTTTCTATAATTTTCTATTTCACAAAGAAGATTTGGTTGAATATGGGTTATTTCCACAAGGTTCTTTTCTGCCCAAACTCAAGGGTATGGAGGGATGTGGGGGGTGGGAAGCATAGGTTGGAGAGAGTTTATAACATGAAAAGCTCATTAGCTCTCTGCTGCTCTCTCCATCTGCTGTTAGTGGTCACAAAGACCTAAATTTGGGAGAGATTTGGGGGGTGGAGATTCATGAACTTAAATGGAGCAAAAGTGATACCTCTATTTTTCTAACTCCTAGCTGAAATTTAGCAGTGCCTTCAATTAATAATTTTTTTTTTAAAAGTCATTATGTGTACAAGGCCAGGCCTTCTGAGGTGTCACCATTCCTCCAAAGACATTATGGTTGAGGACTCACCTTCAACCCCTTCCTCAATGCTCAGCCCACAGCAATTGGCTTTATTTAACTTCAGAATTGAACATGAGAATTTCCTTGATCAAGGGATAATCATTGTTCCACTTTCCTCCTCCTTCTCATTAAACTCAACTTGAAACACATATTAAAGACCAGAAAAAGCCAAAAGGATCCAGGAGGCAGAATAAGGAGGGCTTGCTCATCATAGAATGATTCAGCTATACAACTCTTCTGAAGGATTTCAGGCAGTGATCCTCTACCCCTTGAATTGAATTGATTTGAATTATAAGAATGAAATCCCAACCTCCAAATTCCAAATAGGCAGAAAGGGATTTTTTTTTTTCAGGTTCATTGACCACTGCAATTAAATGACTGGGTAGTCCTATGGAGTTCAATTTTTCAGATGAAATACTGGATACTAAAGGGAATGGTAAATGGTAAAAGAAAATTATTATTTCAATGTGATTCTATTTATTTTCATTAATGGAATCTAAAATATGTTATGTTGTAATTCATAGATACCAATTATTCCAAGTCAACAGCAGCTGGGAGTGAAAAAGACCTGAGTTCAAATTTGACCTCAGTCACTTACTAGTGGGGTGACCCTAGACAAATCCACTTACAACAAGGCTTACTACCCATCCGCCAAATAAGCAAAACTATGACATAACTCAATTAGTTTAAAAAGTCTTGCCAAGCATGAAAACTAGGCAAATGAATGAGTTTTAGGTAAATTTAACTGTCAGATGTCACTTTTTCTAGGGATGGGAGGATAGAAGAAAGAGAAAAGTTCCCTAAGACCTATGGGGTCTCTCAGTAGAAAGCAATAGTAAGAATACTTGAAAGGAAGGATGTTACAAATGAAAACTAATCCAGAGTCAAAACCCTGGATCTGAACTTCTGGTCTGTCAAGTCTCTTTGCCCACTTTCCATCACTGAGAAGAACCTCCACCCTGGCTCTCCCACCTTTCCCTTTCTCTCCCATCTTTTCCTCCTCTTTTTCTTTCTTTTCTATTTTCCCTTCCCTTCTTGCTCTTCTTGACTTCTCTTTTTACTTTTTTCCTCAACTCAAAGGTAGTCTATTCCAAACCTCTCATTTTGCAGATGGGGACTAGAAGAGATGACTTCCATCCAACTCTAAATTTATGATCCTATAAAAAAATAACTTCCCTGGAAACAAAGCAGAAAAATTGGGTAGAATATCCAATAACATCAAGTCCATTTGAGAAAGATAGAGAAAAAGTCACTTAGTGTGAGCCTGAGAGCTGGCCAGAGAGTCTAGTCAAACCCAATTCTGGGCCCATACCAAAGAGCTTGATGGAAGGTCATTCGATTCTCAAAGCTTCATCGTTCCTGACCTTCACTCCCCCTGTCCACATCCATGAATATACAATTCAGGATGTTTGGAGGCTGAAACGCCATATATTCTGGAGCAGTTGCTTCCAAACCACATGTTCAAATATTTTTGCAGCTGACTGCGGCTTCAGTGGAAAGGCCTGCTGTTGTTCCTGAAGAATAGAGGCTATGTTGGAACCTTGGCCGCAGCTGTCCGAGGTCCAGCACCACCTGAAAAACAAAGTCACTAATCCTGGGAGCCTTGGCGTGACTCCCCAGATGGCTGGCCCAAGCTGCTTCACTGTGTGAGAATGTAGAGGGGAGCCCCAGTAATGAGAGCAAATCTGGAAGCAGGTGGCCACAAAGCTAAGGCAGCTAGGAGAATGGACCCTTCCAGATGACTTGACTTTGTCCTTGGAACATAAAGTAATTTTTTTAAAAGCTCATTCTCAAGGTTATTTTGTTCATGACCAACATGGCAGCCTTACTCCCTTCCTGAGTCATTGGAAGTCCAACAGCAAGCCCAAAATCAAGACAATAGGGAATGGTCTGGGACTCAGTGTATGACTTTGGTGTCTTCCATGTCCGAGTGCTTCACAGTACCTGCCTCAGTTTGGTTGATGGGACAGATTGTTTTTATCCACCCATTCCACCAACAGAAGTCCTCATGAGCTTGGGCGAGACATCAACTTAAATCACCTCAACCTTGGCCCATTGGCCAAGATACTTTACTAGGGTGTGGCCACTGCACAAACTATAGTTTCTGGGGACTATACGTGAGAGCCAGGCGGCAGGTGAACACCAAAGGTAGAGGGCTCAGCAGCCCCCCACACCAGAGGTGCTAGTCCTCTTGGAACACTCCCCAAATGGGGATAATAACGTTTGTGATAGTGAATTTGAACTCAGGTCATTTTAACTACAAACACAGATGTTTGTCTACTTGACTATCTAAGTTGTCTTGTCCTACAGATGAGTAAACTGAGGCCTGAACTCAAAGGAGTTCAGAACTCAAGGACAAAGAGTCATTGGCAGTTTGCCCAATACCCCATCTACTGCTTCTCTGTGGACAATCAAAGAGCAAATTACCCACCGAGGCAAGGGACTACCATCTATGCCCCAAAAGAATCAATCATGACAACCTTGGGATGATGTTCCAGGAAGGAAAATGAAATGAGCCAATGAAGAAGCCTGTGGGCGGCCAGCGACCTTGGAACTCTCCCCATCAGTACTGCATCTGTTCCCCAGCTGTGTTCCCTAATCCCTTTGAATGAGGTTGGGTTATGTGATTCCATGAGAACCTAGGACTCATCCAAACTTCATTTTGAGTTTGCTGCCAGAATTGATTTTTTTTTAAAAAAATACTAGTTTCTAGTAAAAAAGTTAGATAAAGAGAATTCACAGGCAGGTGTGAAGTTCCAAGCCTGGTAGGCTGGAGGGAGCCATTCTCAGGTTTGGAAGGATGCTACGGAGCCTCCTGTGCCTTGGCAGGTGCCTGAAACAACGGGTCTAAGGAACGACAAGACATGCAATAAGCAATTGGGTATAGTTGTCTTCAGCTCTCTTTTGTCTTTCCACATTGGGTTTGAAGGAATGACAGAGTTGGATGAGGCAAACTCGAAGGTCTTAGACCTTTGAGACTATGATGGCAGATAGTGTTGTACACTGGAAAGAGGGTCAGGGATGCAGGGAGAGGACCTAGGGGTGACCCTAGGTATGGGACTTGACTTCTATGGGTCTCTCAGCTATAAAATAAGGGCACTAGGCCAGATGGCCTCAAAGAAAGGTGTGAAATTAATACATCCTTATTCATGTGCATTCTGTGTCTTCCTATGAAGGATTGAGGTGACCAGGGCGCCAGGGGTCGCCCTTTTTTCCCCAGGAGTTCACTACCCTACAAAGGACACAGGATGTTTAATAAATGTTGTTTGGTCAATTACTGAAATCTTTGGAGGGAAATGAATCAATCAATCAACATGTGGAAAAGGGTTGAGGGTCAGGGTCAGGAGCTGGGGCTTCCCAGAGAATGCCAAGATGAGGAAACTTCCCTTATCACCACAGGTTGGGAACTTCTCCATTGTTTGTGGTCTCAGGTAATGACCAAGAGCTTCAGCGTCGAAACACAAAGCCCCTGGCCCCATGAGATCCACAAGACTCCCCAGTCAGATGAAATGAATCTGGGAAGGAGTGAGTAAAAAAAGGGGAAAGATGATCAACTAGACATAACATTATATTTTGAAACCAAGTCAAATATGTGACCTAGAGGGAAACCAAGGCACTATTTTGTGGCTCCCGATTCTTTTTGAATTTGATACCACTGGTCAAGAAACAGAAAGATTAAATGATTTAACCAGTCTGGGTCAGAAGGGGCTTCAAGGACATGAGATATGAACTAGACCCTCGGTCAATTCTTACTGATTGAGGATTTAGGGAAAGCTAGTAACTTTTTATATTTATCTGTCTCCTAAGTGATGACACCAATCTTCAATAATCTCACCAATAATAATGTGGAGAAAATACTCATCTGGACATAATCTAAAAACCAAAGTTAATTCCCTTTGCTTTCAACAGATTAGAGGCAGCCTTATTATAGCATTCAGATTGAAGTCCCGCCTCAACCGGTCTGGTGTAATGGATGCAAAGGTAATTTATGTGGATGCCAGAATGAAGAGCCGAAGCTTCTGGTAATTTTTTTTTCCCTGGGAGCAAGTTACTGGAAGACAGGACTACAGTGCCACTATTTAGCATTTATTATGAAATGAATTCCAACCTATCGAAAAATCAATTGTGTGTGACATAACAGGTGAAGGAATGCTGCCAGTGGTGGAGGCTGAAGAAGACAAAGTGCTCCAGGATGTGGGCAAAGTCAGGGGCAGAAAGGAAGGGAGGGAAGGAAGGAAGGAAGGAAGGAAGGAAGGAAGGAAGGAAGGAAGGAAGGAAGGAAGGAAATCTTTATCAAGCAGTTACTCGGCATCAAGGCACTGTGTTAAGGGGTTCAAATGGGGACGCAGTCCCTAGCCCCAGGAGGCTTACATTCCATTACAGAAAAAGTAAGTGGCTAGCTGGCTCCAATGCAGGCTGGCCTCACGATGGCCAGAGGCGCTCTGCATGGGGCAGGCGAGAATAGCCCATTGTGGTTCCATGTGGGGCCATCCAGCTGAGGAGGCAGAGGAACAGGACCAGCCTCCTCTGGGGACCCTGCTGCTTCCCTTCTTTCTGTGGGGCCGTGGATAGCATGTTTACCCCACAGTAACAACAGAGGAAAGGAATCAAACTTCCTCTCCACCCCAAAGAAACTTGGTCATTTATAATGTAAAAATATGACAAGAAGTCATTTAGAAAATTCAGCTGATACTCCAGTGATTAAGGGGATGGACTCTCAGGCGAGGACCTCGGAGGTGGCTGAGTCTAACCCATCCAAGATGTGGGGTACCCCAGAGAGGTCTGTGGGAGGGCACACCTTCAATGGAAGGCAAGTTTGATGCTAACAGGGAGAACATTGGGGTCACAGATCTGGGGCTGAAAGGGACCCCAGGGGGCAGCGAGTCAAGCCCCCCTCATCTGACTAGAAGGGTGATGGAGAGTGTCAGTGATCAAAGGGAGAATGGGAGGGAAGATCTGAACCCATGTCCTCTGACTCCAGAGACGAAGTGTTACCCCTGAACCAAACTAGGAGAGAAAAGAGAACAACTGGAAACAAGACAGGAAATGAGAACTGGTGAGGAGGGAAGGGTGGGTGAAGGATGCAAAAGGAGGGAGTTGCAACTGCCCATCTGCACAGCTGTGGCCCATGCTCCTCCTGCCCTTGAACTCTAAGCTGTGTCTGCGTGACTGTGTGTGTGTGTGGTGTGAGCTTGTATGTGTGCGTGTAACTGATGTCTGTGTGTGTCTGTATGAGTGTGTGTCTGTGTTACTGTGTGTGTATGTCTCTGTGTGTCCATATGTATGTGAGAGTGTGTGCCTGTACCTGTGTTACTAAATGTGTGGTGTCTGCATGTGTCTGTGGTGTCTGTGTGAGTGTGTGTATGTGTGTGTGTATAAGCACTGAAACCTACCAATCCCATCTCAGAATGTTGTGAAAGGCCTAAAATAAAATACGTAAGATGATGAGAGAAACCAATTATACTGAAATTCATTGATAAAATTACTTAAAACCCCAGTGCCCAGACTCCTAATAGGCCCCGCTCTAGAGGGAAGAAGGAAGACACATGTCAGCATCGTAGCATCAGCGTTCCCTCATGCTATTTACAGGTGAAATTATACAGACAGATGACAACTTGAGCAAAATAAGGAAACATGTTCTTCAAAGAATTAAAACTAAAATTAGTTTTTGAAAAAAGAGGAATACTCAAAAAAAAAAAAAACCCAAGTCTCATTTGGCCTCTCCCATGTCCCAAAGACTCACAGGCAGAAATGAGAGCCACTTTTTAAAACCAGAGGTCTTTATTTCGTCCGATTACTACTGGCTTCCCTGGCTTTCTCAGCTAAAGCACCATCTTCTATAGGAATCCCTTCATTTAATGTCCATTTAATGTTCAGGCTCTCCCTGTCCAATTAATCCAGGCTATAGTTTATTGGGCAGTGAGTTCTGTGAGGGTAGGGTAAACAGGAGGTGCTTAATAATTTTGTTGAGCAGCTGCTATTTGGAGATGGACATCGTAGGAGGAGCGGCCACAGGGCTTTCAATTCTGGACTAATAGCTGTTTAGAATGCCACTGTCGTTTACTATTTTAAAATGCAGCTACCGGGCCACAGGAAATGAACTTAAATCTGCCAATTCTGCCACTTTTATTTTTCCATTTTCCATCTCATGCATTGAAGTGACTTGGAAACCAGTGAGAGAACATTTGTAGCCATCAATGGAACAGAAAGACCGGCACCCAATCGTTGTGCCAGAGAAAATGCTTGGCAAGGGGGGCAGAGATTGCAGGCTGGGGCATCTGATCACCCTTAAAGACCCATGTAACTGAGCAGAACTCTTAAAACATAACATGGAAGAGTCTCTGCTACAGGTCCTTGTTCAAATAGGCTTCAATTAATTCATTGTGAGAAACAGAATTTCTAGGAACAAGCCTTAATTCAAAATCCAGGATAACTCTGCCTAGGAATTCCCATTGCCAGGGCTTGATGGCTCACACCTCCACTGGTGCGCCTCATTACTCCATTGGCACCCAAGGCATCTCGGGCAGCCCTTCCTGACTGTGGCTTCATTAACAGGCTTATTCTGTGGTGAATAACCTCATCAATACTGAAACTGAGGGTTCAAGGTTGGCAAAGCATGATAAGTATTATCATCTCATCTCAGCCTCAAAAGAACAAAGGAGGTGAGTTCCACAGAGAACAGAATGGAGCTGAAAGGGGTCTCTGAGGCAAAGCTCTAGAGATATCCACCTCCCAGATAACTCCAAGAGGCAAGATGTGAAGCTGAGATTTGAATTCGGGACTCCCAGTCCACTGGGAGGGAACAAAAGTCTAACAGATCTGAATTATATAGCTAATGATCAATGATCCCTAGGATTCTCCCAGTTCATTGGAAGGGAGAGTCTAATAAATCTGAATTATACAGCTAATGATCAATGATCTCTAGTATTCTTCCATTTCATTGGGAGAAAAGCAGATCTGAATTGTACAGCTAATAATCAGTGATCTCTTGTATTCTACCTGGGTTAGGGTACAGGCTCTCTGAAACCTCCCCAACCCTGGCTTTAGCTTAGAGTCTCGCCTTCCTGTTCTTCAATCATTTTTTCCAACCAGAGTTGGCCAAACATAGCTGTACTAACAAAGGATATGTCTCCCCCCCCCCCCAGTAAGTCCAATTATCCTTAGGGGTGGTACATTTATGAATAGAAAAACTGTTAAAAGAATGATTAGTCAACTACTCAATTTTTCCTCCTCTTTTCTCTCTTATTCTTTGTTATTAGAGATGACTCACTGGATAGGGGAGTAGAAAGATATATTTGGAAATGAAGGTGATATAAAAAGGGCAAAAGAAAGAGACTATATTCAATTTTTAATAATTATTATTGTAACCAGCTTTACAAAGTAGATGAATTCACCTTTTATGTCTAAACTTTTATGCATCATTAAGTATGCTATTTTGTTTTACAATTCTCTCCAAAGATTTTAGGAGTATTTTATGACTTTATGGTAAAGTGAGTAATATTTTTATCTTCCAGGAAATTGCCTACCTACCTATGAATAATACACACCCTATTTACTTCTCTACTACAAAATGGCATCGAGGTCTTCTCTTTCTGCGATGCACACCTGTTTTGTTTACCTTCTTAATTTCATCTCACACTCTCGAACTTCAGTCTTTTCCACATCTCTATAGAAAAGACCGCTCTTGAAACCTCAAAAGAACCAGTCACATTGAAATAGTGCTTTAAGGTCCACATGTTTTGCCCCCAAGAGGTCCCTTCCTCTTTCCAGATTCAGAATCTAAGTCTCTTGGTGGGGCTTGAGCTTTTCAGGGTCTCCTTTAAAGAGGAAGAAGATAGAGCCAGGTGCATTGACTTTTGAGACCACTGATCTATCTAAGCCAACACGATGATTTACTAATTATAGTGAGCCACGGTAGAATGTTCAAACTTCTCTTATAATACGAGGTTTCTGAGAACGAGAAGTGTTTGTTGTTTTTGTTGTTGTTGTGAGCACAGCTGTCAGAATGGCTTTTCTCATACCACCTGTCTATGGCAGCTACTTCTTACACTGAAACCAGAGGGGAGCCACAAACAGGTGTTCACGACCACTTCAAGGAAACAATACCTACTTCCCTGAGAGGAGGATGAACCTGCGGTGGCCCAATGGACGTCCAACCGCAGCTTTGAAACACACACACACACACACACACACCCCAATCTACCATGGACTAGCAATCCACTGACTTCTTAATTATATTAGGAGGGAAGTCTTGGATCCATTGGTTGGATATCCAGATTAGGGTTGGATCACTTGGCATAATACTGCATGCTGAAAAACTATCCATACATCACAATCTCCAGCAACACACACACACACACACACACACACACACACACACACACACAACACAATAATAACAACAAACATTCATCGTTCTCAATAACCTCACATTATAATAAGGTTTGGACATTTGACCATGGCTTGCCATGTTCTAATGGGTAGAGCAGTGGTCTTCAAAGTCTGTCCACCTAGCTTCAGCTCCTTCTCGGAGTGAGAACCTGAGGGCCTGCCCACAGAGAATGGAGTCACTAGTAAAATAGCCCTAGATTCTTGGTTTCTTCAGCCTCACTGCCACCTCATTGAGAGATGGCATCCTGTGGAGATGCTGCCTTGAATCTAAACAGTTCCTGGTTTTTAACATTGTGTGTGTGTGTGTGTGTGTGTGTGTGTGTGTGTGTGTGTGTGTGAGAGAGAGAGAGAGAGAGAGAGAGAGAGAGAGAGAGAGAGAGAGAGAGAAATGGGGGGGAGATGTTGGTGTTGGAGCCTCATCGAATAATCTGGAGAGAATTCCATGAGATACATCTCTGCCAGAGACTAAATATTAATAAAACTGTGCTTGGCAAAACCCTGGCAGTTTTAAGAAACTGAGTGAACCTGAAGTGTGGTTGGGCCCATCCATCCCTCTGTTTAAGGATTGTTCTGACTTCATAACTTGTGGCATCAGAAGTATTGGTAAAGGTAAGTATGAGGTCAGAGACAGGCTGGTGTGTGCTCCAAACAAGCAACAGAAAATGGTTGGCTCTCTTTCCTTGTATATCATTGGAGGTCTGGGTTGATTGGGGAACATCTATCTATCTCAGGGAGGTTCTGATGGGAAAGAGGCCTTTATCCAAGAAACTTCTAGTTACATGCTTTGATTTGGAAGGGCTGTCCCAAAGTCATCCGCTCAGATCTCTCTGAAGCAGAGCCAAAGAAGGTCCTCCGTACTGGTCTACCTCTAGAGGTGGCCTCCTGCAATCTGGAACTTCTATCAAGTTCAATTTACTTCACTGGTTACTTTTAAGATCTTAGAGGCAGAGGGACTCCAAGGGTACCATTTTGAATAGACCTCCTCATTTTACAGATGCCAAATAAGGCAGAATTTAATAAGTAAGTAAGTGGTTTAGAGTCACAAATGTGTCAGAAGGAAGTATGGGTTTGAAACTGGGACTTCTTAACTTTGAATCTAATTCTTTATCCACTACATCAATCACCTCATTCTGCTCTTGGGGGGCTAAGCAGAATGTCTACTTCGTTGCTTCAAAGTGGGTTTCATAGAGTCTCTAGTCTTATCTGATCCACCTCCAACACCCATAGTCCCTTTAAGGGATGCTCATTTAGCC
This sequence comes from Macrotis lagotis, assembly GCF_037893015.1. Classification (NCBI taxonomy): domain Eukaryota; kingdom Metazoa; phylum Chordata; class Mammalia; order Peramelemorphia; family Peramelidae; genus Macrotis; species Macrotis lagotis. The sequence goes on along the minus strand of NC_133663.1, from coordinate 32,792,376 downwards.
AAGACTCAAGCCTCTTTGTCATCTTGGTTGACTTCTTCTCAATACTTTCTAACTCATTAATGACCTTCCAAAAATGTAATACACAGAAGAGTTCAAAACTCCAAATGTATCTCATCAGGGCAGACTACAGTACATTATATTATCTCCTAAACCATGTAAGATAGATTTTAAAGAGAGATTGAAGAAGAAGAAAAAAAGAATGGCATCATATTGTAAAGCTGGGTCATTGTCCAAGAGTACTTGGATAATTCATGGTAAATTAGCAATAACCAAATGCAGCCTCCTTAGAGAAATAAAAATGTAAGGCTATCTTCCACAGGATTCCATAGAAATGGCATGAGGGACATTTATTAAGTTAAAGTTTTAATGAAATACTACCATGGTTCTAAAGGCCAACGGAGCAATTACCAATGACAACTTGGAGAGCCTTGAAATACCAATACCATTTTCATATGAAATAGTATATAATATGAATCGTCTGAACTTTCTTTTTATTCATTTGTCCAAACTGGTTCTACATGTAGGGTTTGAGAGGAATGAGTAGCTTGTAGCCTGCAAGACTAATGAAAAATGCAAAAAGGAAATGAATGAGAGACTTATTGAAATGGAGATTTATTCAAATTTCAGAACCCAGTAAAAGGCCCATTGACCACAAGATTATAATTAATAAGTCTTTTATTTCCCCCCCCTGTCCTGTTAGAGAAGATTTTCCCTTTGGAAAATGTTAATCTAATGGGAACACAAAGACAACTGCAACTGGGGTAATGGAATTCCCTGTCCCCTTCCCATTTCCTGTGTCTGTGTTCTGTGTTCTCTCCAAATTGTGGTTCAGTATATTCTTTACCCATCTACTCTCATTCTCTATTGGCTATTTCTCCCTTTTCTATGGAGTCAACCCAAATCTATAACCAAGGCCACTCAAGATCATAAGAGCTGGGGGATGAAGATGATGACCTAAATTAAAATGAATTTAAGGGTGGTAATTACCTGCCCATCTTCTGACCAAAGAGAATGCTTTGTCTGTTCTGATCATTTTTCTGTCTAAAAATTGTCTGATCTGTTCACATTGTTTTCGTTTGTAGACTGTATGAAGGGTGGGGAGAAGTAAAACTCAAGAGGCCCGAGCTCACTTTTAATGATTTCCTTGTTGTCTTAAACTTTCTTCAACTTTTGTTATATTTTTGCTCTTAAAGGTGGGGAAGGCTTGAATTTTACCTCAAATAAAGTCAACCTTGAGATGAAACATCCAACTGGGGATGTTCATTGTTCCAATGGAGTTCAGAGAATTCATGATGGAAGTTCAGGGTTCTTGACTGGGGAGGGTGTTCATCAACTATTTTAATAACATTATTTTAAAAATTGGTTTCCTTTGTAGTCTCACGCATTTAAAAATATTTTGAGTAACATTTATTCTGAGGAGTCCATAGGCTTTTCCAGGCAGCCAGTAGGGCTCAGGACTCCCCACTGGCAGCACTAAAGAATGTTGCGAACACTTGGAGTAGATAAAAGGAAGTTTTCCTGCCTCTTGAGCAGGTGGATACCTTGACCAGGGTACTGGCCACCATCCAGAACTGCCCAGGACTTCCCAGTCAGATGAAGATGGAAGTCAATAATTAATACAACAGACAAAAGAGAGATATTGAAAAGAAAGCTCAGTTTGATTTTCTAATATAAAGAGTAGGGAAAAAAAATACTGAAGTTATCTGTTACAGCAAGCTGGCACAAGGAAATCTGCCCAAAGAGAGGCTTTGTCTCCAACGCCGACATTCCAATCCCTATTAACATCCACTGCCATCATGGGAAACAAAGGGACCCAGTGTCAAGAAGGCCCAGGTGGGCCCAGGTCGGACTTTCCCAGGGTCTACAGATGCAGGAGGGAGGCCGTCGAATGGGGACACAAGCAGACCTCAGGAGGAGAGGGTCTCTGGCAGTGGGTCACTCCAATGAAGCAGAGGAATTCTGACTTAAGCAGTATGAGAAGACAAAGGTGACCCCCCCCCCCCCCCCCCCCGCCCTATCTCTACCAAAGGACCATCCAGATAAAGGGAGGAATCCCAACCACTTTCTGGACACATTCTTTTTTTTTATCTGTAAGTGAAATTTCATCCATCGAGGGGGTTTACACTGTTGAAATCTGCCCCCCCCAGAAATGAGGACCTGTAATTTGTCACCTGGGAGAAGTGCCAGGAGATCCATTATTATAATGTTAATAGGAGTAAAAGGCAGGACTTGAATCTGGCAGAGAATCACCCAGTTATCTATTAGTAAAACAGAATTCTTCATTGTAAAAAAACTTGTATTAAACATTTCTCTTATCATAAGTCATTGAATATTAAGAAGAGGGAAATTAGAGGCCACAAGTCCAAGTTTCCCAATGTACAGATGAGGAAAATGAAGGACACAAGAGGGTGGGTAGTTCAGTGGTTAAAGGGTTGGAATGGAGGACCTGGCTTCAAGTCCTCAGACACTTGCAAGGTATGTGACCTTGGAGAAGAGGCTTCATTTCTGACTCCCATTGACCTCCTCTATAAAAAACGAGGGCACCCTAGGTCCCGTGGATCTCATTTCCAGACTTGGCTCATAGCATTCCTCTGCCTTCTCCTCTGGCTATGCCATCCCTCTTCCTCCATATTCATCTATTGAGACCCACCCCCAAGAGCCACTTTCTAAAGATCCCCTTGAGTCTCCCTTCTAGCGAAAATCTCCTCAAATTGCCCATGTCTTTTCCTGAAACTTTCCTTTGCTGTATCCCCTCACCTCTAGTCTTGTTGACACATCTTAACCTTTAGAAAAGAGGCAAAATAACCCTAATCTTAATATCTTCCTGGATCATACTATTTTTGTAGAAATATGTGACTATATAGATAATTGCATTTATCAATTGTCATAATTCACAATTACACATACACATTCATTCACTTCCTATTTATATAGTCCACAATTTCCATCCATGCCTATGGAGATCTCCATTCAAACATAGGCTCCATAACGTAGAGATTGCTTCATTCTTTTTCCTTGTGTTGCCAGCCTTCTATTGATCAGCCTCCAGGACAGGGCCTCCCACAAGAGAGGACTGCAACATTCAATATAATCCAACAATCATTCTTTCAGCATCTGTCATCCCCAAAGACCAAAGCCCAACTCAACTGAAGGGTTGAAGCAATTCACCTAAAGAGCTGGACTAGTTTCCCTCTTGAGGACCCTTTCAGTTCTGAAATTCTGGGCTTCTGTTTTCTAGCCCCAGAGGCCACCAAGCTTCCTGTTCTGACCCGGGCAGCAGGAGTATCTTCAAGTCTTGCTTTTGGGGTGACATGGCTCTCTAGGAACCCCACTGTCTCCAGCCAGGCTTAGCAGTGCCCAGAGATGACAAGAGGCCACTTGACCTCCATATTTATCAACTCCAACCAAGAGGAGCTACTCCAAGTCAGAAATTACATTTCAGGCCCTTGACCTTTCCAAAAACGTCAAAGTTTTATCAGACACAAGAAGAGTGCCCAGACGCTTAAAGGTGGACCCACTCCAAGGCAGGTAAGAGGATGACCTATTATTTCAAATATTATATAGAAGTAGCTAAGAACTGGTCAGCTTATAAAAACCCAGTTAATATGATTTGATAGGAATCCATCCCCCTTCTTCCCTCCACTCACCCCCCAATAAACCACCCTAGAATTACGATTTTTTCACAGTTTGCACATGGTCTCAGCCATTAAATGATGAGTTCTTTAATGACTGTTCATACCCTTTTATTTTAGCCTTAGGACTTAACACAGATACCCCAATAAGGTTTCTTGACTTAAGGGGACTCCCAGGAGGGCACTTGCTCTACCAGTGCCGATCTGTACCCCCTCTGCAAATTAAAGTCTTGGACAGTCGATCTCCTTGAGTTTCTCCCATCATGGAGAATCTGACCGTAGCCAAGGGCATCCTGGCCGAAAAGGCAGGAGGCCCCCTGGAGGAGAAGCAGCTTATTTTTGCTATTCTTAACTCTCATCTCTATATTAATTGTAGGCTTCTCAAGTTCCAAAGATACCATTCTGGCTTTCTTCAAGGATTGAAATCCTTAGGGACAATGGGGAGGGAGAACATCCTCCCCATTCAGCCTGGGCGTCCTCTCGTTGTAAAAATAGGAATGTCCCCAGGATGCTAATTTTAAAGTAAATTTCCCATTGTACAAAAATAGTGATACCTCTGAGGACATTAATTTTAAAGTTGGCCCTTGACAAAGTCTGACTTTCCTGCTTGCTTTGGTCTAAAAATTACACCTCCTTAAAAATATGGCCATCTACCTGAAAGTTGCTCCAGGACCTTGTTTATAAGGAATGCACAACAGCAACTCATTTAGGTGAGGCTGATGTTTATGGGAAATAGGACAGGGTCTGATCTAAAAAAACCCCTGGGAGGATGGGCATGGAAAGACCCCCTACACCAGAGGGGCAGCTAGGCAGTGTAGTGGATAGAGCACTGGCCCTGGAGCCAGGAGGACCTGAGTTTGAATATGACCCCAGACACTTAATAATGATCTAGCTGTGTGACCTTGGGCAAGGCATCTAATCCCATTGCCTCGCAAAAATTGAAGAAGAAAAAAACCCAACTCTTTCCTATCCAAACTATAATCAGACCCTGGAGAACAGCTGCTTTGAGTCCAATGGGACTTCCAGTGGTTTCTACCCAAAAGAAGAGAATCTAAGTTTCAGAGCACCCTGGCCAGAATCCCTCCAGCAGAAAACCACCACATGTCTTACTGACCCTCTGGAAGGGGGTTAACAAGGAAGCAGTGACTGTCAGGTCCAAACCAAGCCTGAAAAGTCTCCTGTCTACAATACACCGGACATGTCAGTATTCTCTTGTCAACACCAAGAGGTGTGGAGGACAGAACATGGGAATCAGCAAGCAATGAGCTATAATCTTGCCCCAGATACCTACCAGGCGCAGGATCTGAGGCTCGTCACAACCTCTGTCTGCCTCAGTTTCCACATTTCTAAAAAGGGATTGATATCAGCATCTACCTCTGAGGGTTGTTTTGAGGGGCAAAGGACATAAAGTCCTTTTCAAAGTCTTTTTCAAAGAATTATATCCTTCTTATGATAGAAAGTACTCTGGTTTTTTTTTTTTAGATGGAATCAAGTAAGAATTAGGTTTGAAATGAAATAGAAATAAATGTCTATTTCTCTAGATTAGCTCTCTCTCCTGAACTGTCTAGAAGGAATGGTATCTGCTAATTACCTGGCGTCATCCACGTGCCCCATTTTCTGCTGAAGACTAATTATTTTAGCCTGGACTAGATCCACATCTTCGGGCTTGGATCATAAAAGGAGAGACCATGTCAAGGTAAAAATGCTCTCTGACATTTTTTAATTAACTGAGATCACAAGGAGCAGATATGATACAGAACAAGTGACACCCCCCCCCAAAAAAAAGAAAAAAAGAAATGTAGCCTGCTATGAAGTATGGCTACTAAAATATTGTTCCCATGCTAAAAAATATATTGGAGCAAGCATGCTAACTGTCAATAGAAATTTAGAGAAGAGTTACTGGGTATTTTTTTCATAAGATAATGATTTTTAGTCAATGTTTGCGTGTATATGAGACTGTGTGTGTGGTAGTGGTGGTGGTGGGAGGTGGGCACAAGAGACAACACCATCTACACATATATGTCAAAAAGAGATATGGATTTAAGGAGAGGCAACTCCCGGTGTGAAACTGCTCTCTACCAAAACAAAAGAATAACTTGTCTACAAATGATCATCCTAAGAAAAAAAAAATTGAGACCTTCTGTTTTACATCAATACTATTTCCCATTCCTTTCCTGATGGACACCTGAGAGCCTTAGGAAGTCATCTGATATGAGAATCACCCAGCTTGAGGGTGCCCAGGATGGGACTTTAACTTTAGGTCTTTCTTACTCCAAGGTAAGTTCTTTATTCATTATAAACAATCACCTGCTCATACCGATATGTCTATTTGTTTGCATCTATGTAGACACATATAGGACCACAGATAAATCCATGGATATATAGATACTGATGTAAAGATACCAATATAGACATCAATGTAGATGTGACAGCACAGAGAAATCTATATAGACATAGATACTGACAGATACTGGTATAGAGATCAGTGTAGGTATGACGACATAGATAAATCTATGTATAATAGATACATCTATTAATCTTCAATCACATCAATTCATACATCCATCTCTCTCTCTGTCTCTCTCTCTCTCCTAATATCCATCTATGTATCTGTTTTATGAAAACAACATAAACAAAAATAAAGTTTTAATTTTTAAAAAGAAGTTAACGTGAAGATTTACCTTGTGAGTCAGAGTCATTGGACTTGGGGCTGCTTCTTGCTCGCCTCTCGGCCTTCTTGAGGCCGGGACCCCCGCCGCCACCTCCCCCGCCACCACTGCTCCCAGCATTGTGACCTTTGCCGTAGCCATTGTAGACAGCTGTGCAGTTGTTCAGGTGGCTTTTGTAGAGAGAAGGGGGGCTGTTGAGACGATTCTGGCGGTCGGTCTGGCGTTCCTTCAGTTTTTTGTGCTGGGGTTTACTGTATTGGTCTTCTCTTGTAATGTAGCTGGACATTCCATATAGTGGTATGATTTCTGCAACAGAGAAAGAAAAGCTCACTGAAATGAGCCTGAGAGTCTCATACAGGGGCTAGGGCTTTCCCCCCTCCTCAAATGACCTCATTGTACTTATTTCAACTCAATGCAAGGAAGTACCCACTAGATGCAAGCCACAGGGTTGACTGGGTTTAGACACTGTCTTCCTGGAGAAGACGGTAAGTGCCCTGAGGGCAAGGGCTATTTTTGATTTGATGGCTAAATCTTGGATGCCTAGGTCTACGGTTTGTGAAGAATAGATTGAGAAACAAGTCAGCCATTTAGTAAATGCTTATTGTGTCCCAAGCATCATACTAGAGGCTACACATGGGAGAAATACTTAGCTAAATGTGCTTAAGTAAGATCATGACAACAATCCTGGGAGATAGGTGCTATTATTTTATGGTTTAGGAAATGGAGGTAAGAAGTCTTTTAAGCTATTATGTATCTGAGGTCAAATCTGAACTCAGGTCTTCTTGCCTACAGGGTCTGTTTGACTTGCATATAGGAGGTGCTTGAGAAACCAAGGTTGACATAAGTTGAACTGAAAACAGCCGTGGCTATCAGCACAGCCCCACTCACCTTGCTCTCCATATATTGTGGGGGGAAGATGGGGCTGTGGGAAAAACCCGGGGGGCATATCTCCAGGTCCTGTGACAGGCGGATAGAAAGCCGTGTGTGAGTTATGGATGAAATGAGGATGATGAGCGAGGTAGGGAGGCAAGTGATGGGTTGGAGAGATGGCCGAGGGGTAGCTGGGAGGGTAGCACTCCGGAGACTGGGGCGTGACCACCACTCGGCGGACTCCTGTGTTGTCTTCGATCACCTACAGAGGAAGGAAAAAGGAAATATTCATTAGCAAATGCTTTCAAGAGACTAGTTTTCTATCCCTTATCTTTTCTCTCTACTTAGAGCACTAAGTTTTACTCACTTATTCTGCTATTAAAACAGCAATAAAAATAGTTAATATTTAAAAAGCACCTTGTTGGGGCAGCCAGGTGGTACAGGGGATAGAGGACTATCCCTGGAGTCAGAAGGATCTGAGTTCAAATCCAGTCTCAGCCGCTTAATAATTACCTAGCTGTGTGACCTTGGGCAAGTCACCTAACCCCACTTCCTAGCCAAAAAACCCTAAAAAAAAAATAAAAAGCACCTTGAAGTGGGTAAAGCATCCTGAAGGGTTATCTCGCCTGATCCTGGAAAGCTAATTACAAAAGTGTGATTAGGACCTCCACTTTACAGATGAGGAGACTGCCCAAGGTCTTAGTAAAAGTTTGAGGCAGAGTGAAAAGGGAGGGCTTCCCAACTCCAATTATCCTGCTAGATAATGGCATTTTTAAAAGATAAACTAATAATCAGAAGATGTACTCATAAGCTAGTTTTACAGTGACTAACAGAGAACAGAAAATCTTGGCAGGGAAGGATGGTCCTACCCCACGAGAGTCTTCTCACCACCCACTTACTTCTTTTTAAGCTATTGAAATATGGTTCACACCTACTGGTGTGCTAGGAAAGGTCATCAACAAATGCCTCAGGACCAGATGAAAATACCATTGATCCAGTCAACAGGAATTTAACAAGTCATCTTCCTCACTGTCCCACCCTTGAAGCTAACTTGCTAGTTTCTTGGCTTACGTGAACCCTTGCAGTGTTAGGTCTTACTGTCTCTCTCATTCTGAGTCACCTCTTTCTCCTCCAGCCTCCAAGACTTTTGTGCTTGGTTCTTCTTCCATCTGCCTATCTTCTCCCCAGAGAGAGGCTGACCTTCTCAAGTTGTCTTGGGCTGGAAAATTATTTCACCCCATCCTTTGAGAATTCTGCTTCTCTGAAATTTGTATTGAGGTTTTATTTAAAATTTCTTGGCAGAGAATTTGGGAAAACTCAGGAGAGTCCTTGCCTTTTCTTCTCCATATCAGAAGAGAGGGTCCCATCCATGGTTTCAGCTTCCACTCTCAGAACTAGCCACGCATTTCTACTCACCTGCAACCTCTATTCTAAGCCATACTCTATGGCTTTTCTGGTTAATCACCATATTCACTTGGGGGGGGGGGGGTCAATGGATCTCTGCCTCAATAGATCCTAATCAAAGAAAACCATCTTTTTCTGGCCTTGATTTGAAGGACACAGCTCTTTTTCCTGGCAAATTTATAATTCTAGATGTGTCTTCTTTCCGTCCTTGAATCAAGAGCAATTTAGGATGAATGTATTAAGTGACCAACCTGTAAGCATACCAGAGAAATGAATAAAGGAATAATCTACTGTCTTTCCTCACCTACGTACATTTTGTATTCCTCAGGGAGAAGGCAAATTCTCTGAGGATTCTACTCCCTCTATTTGTTTTTGAATCCTAAACATCAAGTATAAGATCTTGCCCTTTACAATAAATTCTTCTTGTATGAATGAATGAATGAATGAATAAATGAATGCATGAATGTCTCAATTAGGTTTTAGAATCTAGAGAATTAGAGCTGGAGGAGGTGCTTGCTTGGACATCATCTAGTCCAACTCACTTTCTCTATAGATGAGAAAATGGAAAACAAGGCTGAGGGCCTGAACTGTGTAAGGACCCCAAGTCGTAAATTCAAACTAAGATCATCTGCCTCCATATATCATATTATTTCATGCTGTCTCCCTGAAGCTGCCTCAACTGAAATAATTACTAAAAAGATTATGGGGAGAAGGTGAAGCCAATGTGGAGAAGAAAAGACAAGGCCTCTTCTGAGTTCTCCCCAAATTCCCTGCCAGGAAACTTTAAATAAAACCTCAATGCAAATTTCAGAGAAGCAGAATTCTCAAAGGATGGGGTGAAATAATTTTCCAGCCCAAGAAAACTTGACAAGGTCAATAAGAAAGGTGTATCTCCTATATCAAGGTCAGAGAGAAGCACTGTCTGGCAGAGCCTCACCCATACAGGCACCCCAGAAAATATACAGCAGACATGGGGCCAACTCAACCAGCAGAGGTCACAGAGGCCTCTGGGGCTCTCAGCCCACAGATGTTACTGGACTGGAAAATTACAGGGAACCCTTTGTGGGCTGGGAGCAGGATCTGTTGTATGGCCCAGCCTAGGATCTGGCACAGTCTCCAGGGAGGAGCACTAGTCCCCAGAGACAGAACCAGGGAAGCAGAGATCTTGGTCACAGTTTCACCGTAGATAAAAGAATTTGTCATCAGCTTATCTTATACCTCACCTTAGATCATACCATCTTGGAAAAAGTAAAAACTTAAGACTCTCCCCCCCCCAGAACTGGCTCCAAAAACAGGTGCTCAAACCAAACCAAACACCCCCCCCACCCCCAAAACTGGGAAGTTTGGGACAAGTGTCCTCTCTACCACCAGGGCAGAGTCCAACTGAAAGTTAAGTCAAGAAATAGACTGGGAAAATGAACAGACAAAGGAAAAAGCACCTGCCCAAAGAAAGGTACTTTGGTGACAGGTGAGTTCAAAAAACAAACCCAGAAGATGACAAAAGAGTCACAACTATACCACATGAAAAGTCTTGAAGGAAAATGGGAATTGTACTCCAGTCCCCTGGAAGAGTACAGAAAGGATTTTAAAAATCAAATAAGAGAAATAGAGGGAAAATTGAAAAAGGAAATGATAGTGAGGCAAGAAAATCACGAAAAAAGTCAACAGTTTGGTAAAGGAGATCCAAAACGTTGTGAGGAAACTAACACCTCAAAAACAGATTAGATCAAAAAGTAAAAGAAAAACAAAAAATCCAGGAAAGAGAAGTGCTCCTTAAAAAAGGAGAATTGGCCACATGGAAAAAGATATACAAAAATTTCCTGAAGGAAAAAAAAATGTCTTAAAATCAGAAAAGGTCACATTGGTAAAGATGCAGAAAAATTCACTGAAATTGAGGGAATGACCATTAATTGCAGAATGGTTAAAGGAGTTGCGATCTATGATTATGATGGAATGTTATGGTGCTATAAGAAATGACAGCAGGATACTCAGAAAAACCTGGAAACACTTAGCTGAATTGATGCAAAGTGAAATAAGGAAAATCAGGAGAACATTGTAGTACAATAACAGCATAACATGGTCAGTTGTGAATGACAGCTATTCTAATCCATAATCTAAGACAATTCTGACGGACTCATGATGAAAAATGCTATACCTCCAAAGGAAAAAAACTGATGGAGTCTGAATGTAGATTGAAGCATTCTTTTATTTAAACACTATTTTTCTTTTTTCTTGGTCTGTTTCCTTTTACGATATGACTAATATGAAAATATGATTTGTCATGACTGCTCATGTATGATTTATATTGTTTTGCTTTCTTGGTGAGGGGGTTGGAAAGAGAGAAAAGGTAGGAACGAGGGAGCACAGACATTAATATCAAATGGGCTACAGGCATTAATGTCAAAATTGTAAAATAATAAATATCTAAAATTGTTTTTATATGTAATTGGGGAAATAAAATATTATATAAATTGAATTACGAGTGTGAGTATGTCTGTGTGTGTGTGTGTGTGTGTATGTGTATACACATCCACATGACTATTTTTCAAAGAGGAAGGGGAAAAGTCCTTTTTGACTTGCCCAAGGTCACACAGCTAGTAGTGTCTGAGGCCAGACTTGAAGCCAGATTCTTCTGACTGCAGGGCCAGTGTGCTATCCCTGTGCTATTTAGCTTCCCTACCCTTTAAATAGGCTTTTCCCTGTTTAAAATTTCTGTAAAGTCCTCTTTTGAGTCCTCCTGATGGACCAGTTCTATTCCAGTCTGAGATATATTGCCCCAGAAACAAAAAATGAGATCTAGCAGTAAGGTGGGAGCCTCCCTTGGTTTGAATTCAAGAGAAATATTATCTAGGCACGATTTTGTAATGAGATGCCAACTCTACTTGTCTTTTGCCTAGATCACCTTCTAAAGTGACAGGCACTTGTAGCATTAAAACTTTCATCAGCAAAGGAAAAAAAAATCTTTTCATCTTCAAAATTTAATTAAGCAAAGGCTTAAAAGACATCTCAGAATCTCCTGGACAAGAATGATTTCTAATTTGAGAATAAAAATAGGACTTTCATTTATCTGGGCACCAGAACCCATGTTGATGGTATTTTTAGGCCATTTCTTTCTAGAACCCAGAGCAGGACATGACTGAGAAGAGTAAAGAACAGTACAATTTTTAATGCCTTTGAAGAGTCACCTAAATTGAGTGGGGGGGGGGGGTAAGAGAGGAGGAAGACAGAAAGACTCTCTTTATCCAGGTGTTGTTGTTTCTGCCATCATCAGTGAATAATCTAAGCCAGAGAGAGAGATCAGAAGGCTCATTCAAGATTCAGCCTGTGGCATTTTGGAAAGATCAAATAAGGCTGATAATGGCACAGGAAATATTTATACCAGAAAGAAAGGGCTATGTTTCCTGTAGGCAGGGACTCTGAAGAGAAGGGGCTACAGACATTAATGTCACTGATGGATCTGAGGATCTTAATCACGCAGCCAATATTTATCATTGGTCACCTATAAGCTTTCTTAGCCTTGCTTACCTAATGTGTGAAGTGAAGACATGAGATCAATCAATCAACTGGTAAATATTAAGGGAAGGTCTATTCTCTACTGGTGACTGCTCAATGCTGGATTCCTATCTGGATCCAGACCCATTAGCCCAGGAGTTGATCTCACATCCTCTGAGGAGCTAGAAGCCAGGAGGCAGAAGATGAATTGAAACCTTAGTGACCCTGGGTAAGTCCCTTGACCACTTTCTCTGGATCCATTTTGCCCTATATAAAAAGGAAGACATGGACCAGAATAATCTCTTGCAGCTTTGTATACATTCTGTCTGTGTAACCCTTCTGCCAAGGACAGTGTCCCGGAGGCTGCCCTCAATGCTCATTTGGAGGGATGATGCTCTGTAGTTGGAATTGGTCCATTTGAAAAGGACCAGACATTGGGAACAATGGGCTTCTGTAGGGTCTTGGCTTATAGCAACCTTGGACATCGATTCTGGGGATTATTCTGTCAACAGAATTTTACTGAAGCTCAATAAGACTTCATACTCTAGGAGCAGCTAGGTGGCACAGTGGATAGAGCACTGGCCCTGCAGTCAGGAGTACCTGAGTTCAAATCCAGCCTTGGATACTTAATAATGACCTAGCTGTGTGGCCTTGGGCAAGCCACTTAACCCCATCTGCCTTGCAAAAAAAAAAAGAAATGAAAAGAAAAGACATAGTACTATATGTTGGAGAAGATTTTCCCCAATTTGAAGCATTGCAACTTTCCCAAGGAATATGCTGTATTTAATTTAATGCTAAAAGTTTTATGGCAGCTTTTGATAGTTAAGTGTTAAAAGTTCTGACTTGATTTTTATGACAACACCCATTAACAGTGCAGGTGTTTATGAGTTAAATGCCTCCACATGGGTCATTAATAAAAAACAAAAGGATTTTCATTGATAGTTTTCTTTTGATGTTGACGAGATTTCATCTGATACTCCCCCACCCCCAACTCTCTAAGAAAGTAATTTCTTATAAAAAAGAATCTAAAAAAAATGATGATAAATAAAAACAGCAAAATCAATTAATATATTAAAAAATTTTGGCATCACGTGCAGTGTTTCCTGCCTATGAATGCATTCCCTTCACACCTTTACAAAGGAGACCAGGTATGTGGTTCTGCCCTCCCTTCTTTGGGGCTAAGCTTGGTCTCTCTAATCTTGCAAGATGCCAGTTTTGTGGTTGCATTTCTGCAGTCACAGTGAATATCGTTCTCTTGCCTCTGCTAACTTGGCTTCGCATCAGGTCATAGAATTCTTTTGAGTCTTCTCTGCATTCATCATTTCTTAAATACAGTACTATTCATTGCAACCTAAGGATTCATGAATGACTGAAATGCCTTCATGCATCATTTTTCATCAAATCTATCAGAAATGATCTTCATATACTGACAACTTCAGGGACAGGGGAGGCAGGGATGCGAGCAGTGAGTGGAGGCTGGTTGACATGATGGATCAAGTGTTGGATTTAGAGTCCGGAAGACCTGAATTCAAATCAATCCTCAGACAATTAAGTCACTTGATCTTTTGCATCTTTTACTCTTTATACTATAAAATAATTAAGGGCAGATATTACAGTCTTTCTTTTTATTAATTGTATTGCCATTGTTTAGTACAGTGCTGGCATTAAAAATTAATACATATTGATTGGATTAGACTGGATAGGACTTCATATTCCTCATCTGTGAACTGGGAAGAATAAGGGAGGATGAAATGAGGTCACATGGGTAAATCAGTTGCAAACCTTGTTATATTAAAGTGTTATAGAAAATCTAATTATTATTCTAATTTTTATTAGTATTGCTAAGGAGTAGTTTCAAGGCCCCATGGCATGGTCATGCCCATTGTGAGAGGCGACTTCAGGACAAAAGCTCTCCAACCTAGGCCACAACCTCTGGCAATGACTAAGGGACAGAGGTGACCAGTCCTTCTGATTGGGAGCATTAGTTGGGTCTGGAGGCTACCATAGCTAGGGTATGAGTTTATGGCTTGGCGTAGGCAGAGCAAAGGGGACAGAGAAACCCTGGGGAATCTTCAAATATTAAATATGCAACTTGTCAAACAAATGAAGAAAAATGCCTTAATTGTCAATTATCAATTTCCCCTGAATTAGCTGATAATCAACTGAGATTTAGATCACAATACCAGAGGTTGGGAAGGAGAAAGAACAGTGGAAAGGATGGAAATTCCAGATCTGGAAGGGTCCTCATGCCATTGAGGCCAATCCCTTGTCATTTTATAGACGAGGAAGCTAAGAACCCAAAAGGATGACATAATATGACTGAGAGCACACTGGTAGCAAACCACAGGGCCAGGATTCAAAGCCTTGACAATCATTGCTTAAATATATCTATTTTTAATCTTAAATTTTCAACCTAAAGCCAGGGCAAATAAAATCTCTAAGTCAAACACTTCTGCTCAAACATTTTTCCCGTCCAATACTGACGTCAATGGGCTTTCATTCAAAACTCTGTATTAATCAATCAACAAGCTTTTTTATGAAATTTCTTTCATGCACCGACCCTCGCTAGGCATTGTGAATACAAATAATTAATCTCAGCAAAAATGGCTTCAAGGGGGCAGTTTCTATGTTTCCTGGGAGGCAGAGAGAGAGAGAGAGAGAGAGAGAGAGAGAGAACGAACATGCAAAGAAGGAAATTAGTGACCGTTTTCAAGCTTATTAGGGGATATGGCATGAAGGATGGAAGGCAGCTGTCTAAGCTTTCCTAAACTTTGGAGGGGTCGGGGATTTAGGCCAGACATCAGAATTTCCTGCCTGAAGCAGACTGGAGCCACTGGAATGTACTCTGTTCCACTGAAGATTAAAAATAGGATGGCCCTAAGTCTGTGGCTCCAGCAGATGAGTTGTCCAGATTCTTCTCAACCCAACCTTTATATGGATGGGTAATTCAAGTGAGCTCAAAGACAATGAAAAGCTACGCTCCAACAACTTTTATGCTGTCCTTTCCCAAAAGTGGCCAACGATTCAAGAGTAAGCAGCATCGAGGGCATGCTCTGCAAACTGTGCTCCCAGGTTCCCATCTTTAACTATATCCTCAGAGCTTCTCTCTAAAATGGGTTTGGAACAAAGTGGGGAACCCAACCCAGAAGTCAACCTACCAGCCTCCTCCTACCATAAGCATCTAAATGACCTTCTTGGGGAGCATTAGGAAAACAAAGTCTGGCAACCGAAGAGAACCAGCCTCCCACTTTTCTCCCTTGCCCAATTCTCTTTCTGTCTCCTTATCTCTTTAGAGAAGTAAAGGGCTGGGATTTGGAGCTGAGGAGTAAAACACAATAAGATCCCATCAGGGTAGTTGCCCTCCATCTCTCAACTCATATCCACTAATATTCTTGAAAATGGACACTAACTTCCTCCTTTGCTTTCTCCACCTCTTTCCAGTTCCCAGACAATGGAGAAATATCAATTACATATGAAGGCAAGCCAATAAAACCAAATTAAACAGTGGAGCAACAAGGAGGTGAAGTGGGGCTAGGGTCAGGAAGACCCAAGTTTGAAATTTGATCTTGGACACTTAATGGCTGGGTGACACTGGGCAAGTCACTTTGAATGGCTCTCCACCTGCCATGCCATAGGAGGATCAGTGGGGGGACGTGGGAATGCTCCAACTAGAGAAAAGGAGACCACAAAGAAACATAATTACTGTCTTCAAGTGTCTGATACTGTTTAGCACAATATTTTCTCCCACAGGGATATTTGTCTTTTGCCTAAAATGAGATAAAGTTGGCACTCTGAAATTGAGTCAAATCCAAATTTAAACGTATTTTCTCAGTAAGGCCATCTCTATGTTCTTGCCATTCTTTGACCAAAAGAAACTCATTGGGATGCATATCATTAAGAAATAAGAAGATATTCATAAGCAATACTATTAAAGAAGAGAGGAGCTACTGGCATGGCTTAATTTGTCCTCCATACACTCTCAAATTAGTCTTCATCATCAAGTCAGACGCCAGTGAGAAGAGTTTCCCACATGGAAGAAAGTTGATTTAGATGATTTTCCAAGGTTTCTTTTCTCCTTTGGGATTCAACATATAGTTTTTCCTTTAACTACAGAAAAAATCCATTGCCAAAGACTATGCTAGAATGGAAAAAACGTAATTCTGAGCATTTGCTTAAGGACATCTTAAATATAAATCATTAGCTAGAATGAAGTGTTTCCACAGATCAGTAAGAAAACTCATGATGGAGACAAGTCTTAGAAATGGGAGGAAAACCATCCCTCCTAAGTGACAAAGGCAACAGAGTTATGCTGTGCGAAGAGGATTTTGGGAAAGGCATGGTCATCACCTCTGTGTCTGCACATTGTGGACTAAGTGCAAAGGGCTCCATGGGGCAGGCAGCACAATCCTACTCAATTTTCTCTAACAATGACATCCTCTGCAATCTTCTTGTATTTTTCCACTGTCCCTGGCTCATAAAAGACATTGACCAAAAAAGTTTGTCTTTCTTGGTGATTTGGAAAATTGCTTTTTTTTCCTTTTTATCTCCAGCAGTTAGCAAAGAACACCTTCATCAATAGTCAAAACTTGGGAGAATGTTAACAATCCCCCCTGGAATCAAGACAGTTGGATGCAAATAATTTCATAAGATCATAGTTGGGAAGGACTTTGGAGTTCATTTAAGTCATTTCAAAGATGAGGAAAATGTGATTTAGAATTTACATGACTTTCTCAATGTCACACTGGTAACAATGAAAGTGGAAATTCATCACTCTTTCCCACATCATAGATGTCTTCATGAGTTGGCCCCGTAAAATGGAAATGAGGATCCGTAATGGATGGAGCTTTAGACTTGGGAGGCAGAAGACCTAAGGTCAAGTTCTCCTTTAGATACTTACTAGCTATATGATCCTGGGCAATTCATTCGGTTTTCCAACTTATAAGAAAGTGATAATCATAGCGTCCACCTCCCAGAATTATTGGGAGACCCAAAGGAGTTATCATATATAAAGAGCTTTGCAGGCTCGAAGTGCTATATAAAAGCCATTAATAGTAAAATTTGTCATTACTGATATTATTTAACAGTATTATTGGTATCAATGTGGTATTAATATAAGTACATATAATGGAGTAAGTATATGTAATTAGCATATTGATGGTATTATTTGTTATAATATTGGTATTATATGAACATAACTGCTATTATGGCATTTATTATTAATGTAGATGATATTATTACCTAAAAAAGAGCAGTGGTTACTACCAGGAAAGATGACAATATTCAGATGAGGCTGAAAAGACTAACGGATATCCTGCAGTCCACCAACCATTAACATGTGAAGCCTATCTTTTAACTCCTAGCTAAAGCTACTGGGTAAAGAGCAGACACTGCCTATAGCTCACAGTCTGACTGAAGCTTTCTTTGTGTAAAGGAAATTCTGTTCTCATCTTCTCAAATCCAGGCAATATCATGGGTGGTCAATTGTCTTATGGTCACCGAAGAAATGAAAGGCAATGAGGCAGGTGAAGGGCCTTGAGGCCATCCAATAAAGGATCAGTGGAGGGAAGTGGCGAAGTTTGGACTGCAGAAAAGACCACAAGGAGACATAATTACTGTCTTTGAGTACTGGAAGGCTCACATATGGAAAAGGGATTAGACCAGTTTTGCTTAGCTGCAGAGGCCAGGTCTAGGAACAAAGGGCGGATATTTCAGAGAGGAAGATTTAGGATTGGGGAAGGGAAAGATTTACCAAAAATTAGAGCTATCCGATAGAGTTGTCTCCAGTGGACTTGATTCTCCCATAATAGAAATCTTTAAGTAGAGAAAAAAAGAGGCAGGGAGTGTAGGAGGAAGGAAGGGAGGAAGGGAGGGAGGGAGGAGTGGAAGGAAGGAAGGAGTGGAAGGAGGGAGGGAAGGAGGGAGAACATAAACCAGCTCAAACTTGGCTCCTTCTTCTCAACACCTCCTTTGGGATATATTCTATACCAATGTTTTTAACAGGGTCGATCAATTGAATTATAGGGTTTTCCTTGGTTTTCTTCTGACTCAGAGTCTTCCATGTTTTGAGAGAGAAATAAGATGACCTGTCCTTACTTTTGGAGAATGGGTTGTTTGGATACCATGACTCTAACTGATGTTAAGGAAGGCATTCTAGTCACTTTCTCTCTTTTCCAAAATGGTACCCCTAACACTCCCATTTCTTGCCTAAAGTAGCTAATATTACTCATCTCTATCTACAATTGGCCATTGAAAAGATGTTTCAAGTTTACCACATATGACATTCCTCATCTCTTAGGTTGTCTCCTGGGGAGGTTTCAGTTGACTGCTAACAACTGGATATTCAAAAGAAACTGTTTAGACCTAAATGGTTTCTAAGGTCTCTTCCAACTCTCAAAGTTTATCTTACACTCTATGATTCTGAGTTCTTGTTTTGCCTGTAATGGGAGGACAAACTCAAGAATTAACAGAAGCACTCTTCATCTCTTGAAAAACCTTCTCATTGACTGCTACTCTTTGGTAAAGTCTCAAGAATATGAGCTATTTCTTATGTGGCTGTGTATACTACAACTCTTATTATATTTTTGGCTAGCATAATTTGCTGTTTTTATAAGTAGATGGAGATAACTGTGGGACTTGTTGTCATGTTAAGGACAATGGTTTGGAGTCTGAAAGACCTTTGGTCCAAGTGCTTTATGACAGACTGGCTGCGTGAATGACCTGCAGTTGTGGAGGTCAATTATCCTACCAGGGTCACAGGGATTAAAATCCCTTGGAACCAAAAGAATTACTAAATAGGTGCTGAGTGGCATTGAGAATGGGGTTCCTTCCACTGTAGAAATCACATAACTCTATGTGTGCGCGTGCTGGGGGGAGGGCAGGGATCTTTTTGAGTGTCCCTGTGAGTCAAAAACCATTTATTGAGAACATAGGAATCTGGCAAGCACTGGGGAGACCAAAAAAAAGGGGGGCAAAAACAGCTTTTGTCCTCAAAGAACGCATAACCTAAATGGGGAAGACGACATGAAAACAACTCCTTGTTCATTCATTTCAATTGTGTCTGACTCTTCAGATCCCATTTGGGATTTTCCTGGCAAAGAGACTGGAAGAGTTTGCTTTTCCACTCTCCACATCATTTAATAAATGAAAACATATATAATACACACTGAGTATACAAGAGGTCACTAGCCTCTGGGGGGTGGAAGGAGGATAGAAAAGCTCTCTTATAGAAATTGGGATATATGTGAGAGAAATATAGACAGAGCCAGAGACATGAAGACATACAAGACAGAAGAAGTATCTTATTTTGATCAAGAACCAAACAGTGTCTAATTAATCATAACAGGTTTACAAAGTATTCCCATCCCTTGTAAAGCCAATGATGACTTATTATTATCACATCCTTATTCTGCTGAGAAGATGAGGCTCTAAAGGGTTAAGGAGTCACTTAAATCAGGGTTAACTCTCCAGAATACAAAAATATCTCTAAATCTGAATGTCTTCTTTCCAAATTATCCCACCTATATCTTGGCAGCAAAAAGTCATGGGGATATTATCTCCCCCTATTAAACTGGAAGCTTCTTAAGAGCAAGGATTGTCTTTAGTCTTTCTTTGTAACACCAGTTATTTGGCACAGTGTCTTGCTTGCAGTCAATGCTAACCAATATTTATTGACTGAGGAATCAAAGAATCAGGATTTCAATCCAGATTGAGCTAATTTCAAGATCTCATTCAAACTATTTTTTGTTAAAGTGCGGCATTCTAAGTGATCAACTATTTTCCGTTAACTGATCAAAACATCTGTGACTTTATCACTGGGTGAATGTTACTTTATGAAAGACATGTAAAGCAATGGTGACAAACTTATAGAGAAACAGAGGTCTTTAAACCATACATACATACATACATACATACATACATATCTATATATCTATCTATATCTGTATCTATCTATCTATCTATCTATCTAATCCATCCATCTGTGTGTGTGACTTAGAAAACCACTTATTAATACTATCTATGCAACGTGTTTTTATATATTTTGCCAAGTATCTCCCAATTACATTTTAATTTGTGGTTTGGGCCAGATTCAGGAGTGTTTGGGGTTGCCTGCAGCTGAAAGTCTGAATGTTTGATATCTGTGGTATTCTACTTTCCTCTTTTCTCATTCCTAAACAGTATAATTTGGTTTTCAACTTCATCATTCACCTAAACGTGCTCTCTCCAAAGTCATCAATGGTTTAATTATTGTGTCCAAGGTCCTTTTCTCAGTCCTCATCCTTGTTAATCCTCTTTTTTTACCTTTGACACTGTCCATCACAATTGTGTCTCTTTCCTGATTTGTCTTTGACCTCTCTGGCCACTTCTGCCTTCTTTGCTGACTTTCCATCCCAGAAGCCCGGGTATTCCTCATATCTGTCCTTGGCCATCTTATCTTATCCCTCTAGATTTCTTCGTATGTTGTTTATTAATGGGTTCCTTCTTAGCGTTTTGATATCTGTATTTCTTTTTTTTAAATTTATGTTTATTAGAGATGTTATTTGAGTTTTTCAATTTTCCCACCAATCTTACTCCCCCCCCCTCCCCCCGGGAAAGCAATCTGTCAGTCTTTATTTTGTTTCCATGTTGTACCTTGATCCAAATTGGGTGTGATGAGACAGAAATCATATCCTTAAAAAAGAGACAAGAAGTCTAAGAGGTAACAAGATCAGACAATAAGATATCTGTCTTTTTCTAAATTAAAGGGAATAGTCCTTGAACTTTGTTCAAACTCCACATCTCCTTATCTGGATACAGATGATATTCTCCTTTGCAGACAGCCCAAAATTGTTCCCGATTGTTGCACTGATGGAATGAGCAAGTCCTTCAAGGTTGAACATCACTCCCATGTTGCTGTTAGGGTGTACGGTGTTTTTCTGGTTCTGCTCATCTCACTCAGCATCAGTTCATGCAAATCCCTCCAGGCTTCCTTTAAATCCCGTCCCTCCTGGTTTCTAATAGAACAAGTGTTCTATGGCATATATATATACCACAGTTTGCTAATCCATTCCCTAATTGAAGGATATTTACTTGATTTCCATTTCTTTGCCACCACAAACAGGGCTGCTATAAATATTTTTGTACAAGTGATGTTTTTACCCTTTTTCATCATCTCTTCAGCATATAGACCTAGTAGTAGTATTGCTGGGTCAAAGGGTATGCACATTTTTGTTGTGATATCTATATTTCAAGATAATTGGTCTCCTTTATAATCCTTTTCCTTTTATTTTATACATTTTAAAATATCATAGGTACCACCAAAGTGGCAACGGTGTCCATGACAAAAAAGAAGAAAAAAAGAACAGGGAAAGAACTCCTGCTCTCTCCCATCTCATTTGGAGATATCATCAGCTACATGGAATCGATTATCTTTCCTATATGGATAAGATGACTTCTTTCCAATGTTCCAGTCCTTCCATCACTAACTGCCTTTTGAGCATCTCAAACTCATTATGTCCAAAACAGAACTGACTTTCCCAACCCCTCCCTCTCCCCAACTTCTCCATACTGAGTACCCATGTCAAGAAGTCACCCAAACTTTCAAACTTCCTTTGTCCTCTTCTCCAGTCTCTCACTCCACATATAAAATCTGGTGATTCGACTTGCTGGGGAGTCATCCTCCTTTTGCACTGATTCTTGGCTGTCTTTGGATGTTGCCATCTCTCTAGCACAGAATGGTTTTTTGACCAGTCTCCCTGTCCCATTCCACCCACTGGCAACTCAGGAGCCAAGTGCCTACGTCACTTAGACTAACCCAAGTGACTGACCCCCTATGAAACAGCTGGTAAGGGCCACATGGTGGTCATCCCAACTTGGGCCCTCATGGTCTTCTAGGCCACTCTGTCTTCTCTATCACTGAGTATCCTTGTTGGAAATGCTGGCCCCCATCGCCTTTGTTCTTTCTATGTTCCTTGCTCACCATGACTTAAATAAACAATTTACTCATCTGCCAAAGCAGGCAGATGTGCCAATAACTGGGTTGTGCAAAAAAGGAGAACACAGGAGCAAAGTCTTAGAACAGCTCCCATCAGAGGAGGGAAGACATCTGTGACTGGAATTGGCCTGACGCAGTGAAGAAATAAATATGTTTACATTTAGAAAATTAGAAATCTCCTTTGATTGATGCCCCAAAATTCAGCCATTCTCCAATGAAGACTATTTTGTTCTTAACAATACAGAAAATGGAAAACAAAGTCAATTTTTAGAACCCTTTCAAACCAGGAGCCTGTTGCTTAGAAGGCTATTTTAAGGGACCTTAGGTGTAATGTCATTAAGGATGTGACTTTCTTTGTAAAATTTACAGAGATTGTTCACTCCATGTTCTTACTCTCTCCTCTTTGATCACTTGTCCCAATGTTTAATAAGGATTTCAAAATTTAAAAAACATTAAAACTATGTTTTTTTCTCTCTCAGTGAATTTTCTCCAGTTTTAACTGTTTTTTTCCATGCCCCTAAATTGCCAAGAAACACTTCCAATAGATAATGTGTGCCCACAGAAAGTATTTTATAGTTTATTCTGGAGCTCTGATAGGAAAGACCCTTGGTGACATCTCCAGAATCACCCATAGGATCCATATGGTCAAGCCTCTCATGTCACAGATGATGCTCGGAGACTGAAGGTCATTACAAAACTTTCCCAAGGTTGGAGATGCCCTGGGAAGATTCCAATCCTAGGAGGTGGAGTCTTGGTACACAAACAGGAAAAATCATTTCTTTTCATCCATTAGGCCTGCCACTTTTCTTAATCTCCCTTCTCAAAGGAGAGCCCTAAATTAGATTAACCGTAAATCCTGCATTGTACAATGGTGATTGACAGAGTCAGGTGTGCCCCAAGTTCTTGAGAAACTATCCTGAGTCAGAGCGGGGGGGGGTGCAAAGCAGAAACCCCTAAATGGGTTGAGCAGACACCACAGAGCTCTGTGGGTATGTGTCAACCAGGTGGGCACAAGATGTTCTCAAAGATGCCATTCTGCTGCCATGGCAACAAGTGGCTCATTGGACTCTTCCCAAGGCGGGGCATGGTGGTACATAAGAGATGTGAATTCAAATGTTGACTTTACTTACAAATTGTAGCCTTAGTTTCCTGATCTCTAAAAGTAGGGAGAAGGAAGGGTTGAATTAGATGCTTCTAAAGATTCCTTCCAGTTTATCTCTAATGATAATACTCTTATCTCTTAAAGTCTTCTCTTTGTTGATTATCCCCTATTTATCCCATCAGATGATGATGATGATTATTGTCCCTGGTTTCAAAGAAGACCATGACATCAGGGAGGTGATCAGATTTTTAAGTGAGGGGAGCTCACTTTCTCCTTCAGAGCATCTGGGTCTAGTGGCCAGATATGAGTCAGGACACCCGGAGATGGCCCTGGATGCAAAGCAATCAGGGTTAAGTGATACATGCAAGATCATACAGTTACTAAGTTCTAAGTGACTGAGGTCAGATTTGAACTCAGGCCCTCTGAGAGAGCTAGTGCTCTAAACACTGTACTACCTAGCTGCCAATACAATTGTTGGATTTATCCTGTCTATATACATTTGTGGTAAATAGTTTTTTACAAGTAGCAGCTTCTATTGGATTTCACTCTCTTTGGCTTTTTGGTTTTGGTTTTGGCTTACTTTCTAGATATATCTACATCTATATCTATATATCTATAGAGTGTTGGTTTAACGGAGGCTTTTTGATAGAATTCTAGGAAACTCAAGTCTCTCTCTCTCTAGCCTCAGATATTCTGTAGAATATTTTCCTATTCCACCCCCAAATAGGAAAAATTAGTGTGTGGGGGGAAAGGGATGAGAAGGGGGCAGGAGATTGACAGTAGAGAGGCAAAGGGGGCAGTGAATCTAAACCTATTCCACTGTGTCTTTACACAGATGGGGATCACTGGGCAGAGATTCTGTCCCACCAGACCAAAGAGATGGGAAATCCACCAAGGACAAAGAAACCTTTAATGCTCAAGGTTCCTGACTTCTTTGCCATATTTGATGAAATGGACAACCTTTCCTCCCAGATACTCTCTTGGATTCTAATCTCTCTTGAATCTCCCCTAGACCTCTCTGACCATTTCTCAATCTCTTCTGCTGAATCCCTACCTATATCACATCTGCTGGTAGGTAGGCACTTCACCTCAATCCCAAAGTCCTGTTTTAGGCCCTTCTTTTTTTTCTGTTTTTTTTTTGTTTCATCTTAACCTCATCATCTCTTATGAGGTCAATGATCCCTTTTGAAGGTCTACTGATCCAGCCCTGGACTCCTTTCCAAGTTCTAATCACTCATCAGAAATTGCCTATTGCTTTTTTGATTGATGCCCCACAGACGTCTTAAATTCTCTAGGTCCAAAACAGAACTCATTCTTTCCTCCCAAACTCTTCCCTTACCGCCATTCTCCCAGTCACCCAGGTCGGCAACCTCGGCATCATCCTGAATTCTCCTGCATTCACGCTACATATCCAATCAATTGACAAATCTCAATGTGGTTCTCAATAAAATCTCTTGTGTATGTTTGTTTGTTTCCCACTAATAGAGCATTGACCCATCATCCAAGATCCCCATCACTTCTGGCCTGGAAAGCTACCTTAATTTGCTAGGTGGTCTCCCTGACTCAAGTCCCCCCCCCCCCATCCCTCCTTCACTAAGCTCCTACTGTGATGGGTCCAACCACATCAAATAATCAGTCCAATCAACTAAGTTCTTTTGTATTTAGGTCTTTTCCCTGGTTTATAATCTTTGGCTTCCTTCAATAGTCACAATTGTCCATCTACTCTGCTTTTATCTTCCACAGTCTGATTTCTGTAGGCTGCCTTCCCCATTTGGATATTAGTACTTTGGGCATGTTTTTGCTTTTCTTTCTATTTGGAGCCATTAGACCACGGCCAAGCCTACATAAACAGCTTGCTGAATGATTAATTGATGCAGAGACTAAGATGAGGAAAGGCAAGAGAAGACAACTCTATTGGAACCACTAAGACCCTGCCCAACTCAACACATTTGCAGACCCTTTGTGCTAAAGGAACTAACAGGAAAGCTTTGGTGATACAAAAGTCTTAAGTCACAAAGTCCAAGGGAAAGAACATAGGATTTGGAGTTCAAGACACAAACTCTTTGGCTTCAGTTTCTTTGTCTATAAAATAAGATCTTCTCAGGTGGCTTCCCAAAATTCTTTTTTTTTTCTTTTTCGGTTTTTGCAAGGCAATGGGGTTAAGTGATTTGGCCAAGGTCACACAGCTAGGTAATTATTAAGTGTCCGAGACTGGATTTGAACTCAGGTCCTCCAGGGCCGGTGCTAGTTGCCCCTTTCCTAAATTCTTTACCCCTGATGGGCTCCTTTCAACCTAAGACTATGAGGTGAAGCAAGTCTGGGTCAGATGAATGATGGATTTACCTGGGAGATGTATCCTGGGGGTACATGAATGGGGGGAATGGATCCATTAGGTGACATCATGGGAACTTCAGCAGGTCCTAGAAGAAAAAAAGAGAAAAACAAGATATGAGTACTGTCCCTCCCAAAAAAAGATCTGGTTTCCAAACTAATCAATGCATTGTTTCCTATGGATGATCCAAAGAGAAGACATCTGATCACCATCTGTGGTGGTTTCTCTACATCACTACATTATACTTAGCCTTCTCGCTGTGAGGACTTCTCAGTCATCTTCTTGCTCTCAGTTTCAAAATCAGAGAATTCAATGAATTCTCCAGTTTTTCAGGAGAGAAAAAAGGGATAATCTATGACTCAAATCTAATTTCAAAATTCCCTCAGGCTTGGGTTTGATGCAGACTGTGGAACACTGCAAGTGCATTTTCCGTGTTCTGCTCTCTAGATAGGTGGGGTTTGTCCAGGGGCAAGGAGGGAAGGGGATGTTCAAATGAGGACAGTTTTTCTAAAAACCACACCAACTTGGAGGTGATCTTGCTTTCCTCCTTTGGAAACCAGACTCTGATCACATGAATGAATTCTTAAGTATCTTATACAATAAAATTCAATAAAATCCATTCATTTGAAATGGAAGTAACCTTAAAGGCAAAAAAATTTCAATTGCCTGGGTTTGGATTGTCCAGCAGTTTAATTAGAGAATAGGATACCCAAGTCATTTAAAGAATAGGGTAGGGGCTGTGAGAAATAGAGTTTGCTTTCAAACAGGAAATACTTTTAGATAATCCCATAGCAACCAGAGATGGCTTTGCTACCTGTTTTGGAATGCTTTTTATCATTTCAATCCAATCTCCTTCAAATTAATATAAAACTGTGGTTTTTAGGCTTTCAGAAGGATACATGTGACTGCAAAATCATATATGTGGCCATGAAGAAAGAACAATGCAATTGTGCCAGCTTCCCAGTAAGTATCCTGAACATGGGAGAAAACCTGGAAATCCAAAGGAAGGTCTCTAGCCCACTGAGAGGAGAAAGGTTTGGGTGAGAGCTTCACAGAATAAGTAGCCCTAGAGGTTGTGACATTCCCACACCAATAAAATCAGAGACTTATCCCAGATGGTTTTAAATCTATCTTTAATCTAAAAACAGAGATGAAGGAATGGTCATTTTTAGGCTAAAGATGGATTTAAAACCATCTGGGATAAGTCTTTGATTTTGCTAGTGGGAAGATCTAAAAATGGAAATGCAGAATATATGTAAGGGGCAGCTGGGGTGGTTCAAAGGACAGAGACCCAAGTTCCAATCTGTGTGATCTTTGGCTAGTCACTTAACCTTACTTGCCTCGGTTTCCTCCTTTGTAAAATGAGCCAGAAAAGGAAACAGCACTCCATTATCTTTGTCAAGAAAACCTCAAAAGGGATCACAACGAGTAGAACACGACTGAGCAATAACAACAACTGAACGCCATCACTCAGAAGGATCACGGGCTGATGTCTTGAAACTGTATCTTCAGAGACAGGGATGGATGGAAAAGAAGGCAGCCTGGCCATGCAATGAAAGGGAGGGATAACCAGTGGGCATACCAAGCCACTGCAGTGGACTCCACAAAAGCTTAAAATAATCCGCAGAAGGACTTCTCTGTATTAGAGCAGATATAAGGAGGACTTACAGAAGAAGGAGGACAAGAACCACTGAGATCAGAAGACATGGGATGGATGGGAGAAGGTCTTCTTTAGTAAATGGTCCAGTCACTCCCTGGGCACAAGAGTACAACCATTCCCAGCAGTCAATTACCCAAGAAACAGGGTCAACTCTATTCCCAACCATCAGACCGATGGCTCATGAGCACATGGGTCACAGTAATGAGCTTGGGAGATGGCAATCTAGGCTTGTTTAGCTCATTTCCTCTTGAGTAAGAGACCTTCCCCATGCCAACCCTGGCTCCTGGGACTTTCCAGTTCCTCCTTTACCCTCCTGGGTGAGTGATTTATCTGATTCTACTCCATTCCCAACCCACTCCCCCCAGTCTTGCAACTGATTATTGAGAGTGAAAATCCTTTCGGAGCTGCCAAAAATAACGGAATGGGAGGGGACGTGTGGGGCATGAAATTCTCTCTCCCTGACACAAAAAAGCCATGAAGCACTCATCTTTGCATTGCTACATCAAGATAATTCACCTTTCACTTCAATGCACCACCTTTATCCATGTTATTACAGGGGAAGAGATGGGAAATGAGACAATAGCATTGCCCAATTATTACAAAAACCAACAAGGAAATCATACAGCAAGGACTCTAGAGAAATCTTGTCATTTTCCAGACAACCAATTTTCCATACTCTAAAGGAACTCAACTTTATGGAGCATTACATACATATATACACCAAGTGTGCAAAAACACTTCCCTCAGAACTGACCCTTCCTGTAGAAAGGGACAAAACCACCCATTTTACAGAGTTAAAAACTGGGGCTCAAGGTTTCAAGCAACAATTCTGAGGTCACCAAGAAAAAAAACCCAAACTGAAGACTTGTTGGAAAGCTCATGTACCTACTATATCTCAAGGAAATGAATTGATAGGTTCAAGGTGATGAAAGCCAAAGACAAGATTCAAACCCAGGACTTAAGACTCCAGCTGCAGTAGCATTCCCATTGTCCTTAACCAAATAAGCTTAAGTGACTAGCCACAGATCACCGGCTCTCTAGAGCCTCACAAGCTCCTGATTTTATAATGTATTATATTTGTTGATTTTATAGGCTATATTAATTAATATATTTTCATACAATATTTAATGTTTATATAGTATATTACATTTAAATTTATTATATTGAAAAAGTAGTAGGAAAGTAATCCCCACTTAGCGAGGTTTGGAGAATCCTTTCAAACCAACTACTTCCTGTCAATCATTTTAATAAAGGACAAAAATTTTCCTAGAGGAAGACATCAAAGCTTTTCCCCCAGTAGATCTTGTGAGCAGAAATGCGACCATTTCAAAAAAGGATTGGTTTTTAATCACCAAAACGGACACCACGCAAGCGGGGCTCTTAACCTCTGGCATGACCCTTAAAACTGCTAAAGTCATTTGTGGAAAAAGGTTTGAAGAATGTGGGGCAAGTGAATGGTTTGAATGTTGAAAATATTTTTCTTCCCCCCCTTCGAGATTTCAAGAGAGGCCAAATGGCTTTACCACCCTTTCCTCTCCCACCCCCTCCCCCTGCTCGGGCAGTGGTCATCAACAGCCCTCAAAATGACCTCCCACAATATAGAGGGAACATTTCCAAGGCAGAACAGGTTCCTCCAGGGAGCAGGGAGGTCTCCTCTCAGAAGTAAAGAGTTCCACCTTTTCTTTGGCCATTCATTAGTTCAAAACGGAAGCCAGAGCGAATCCTATTAGTGATGCTGGAATGAGAGGAATTCCCTGCCCCAGCCCCCTGCTTCCAGAGGCCCCAATCAGTAGGTAGATTCCACAATAGAGGCTGCCTAAGAACAGACCAGGTCTCAGACTTGCTGATGAGAATCTGTCAGTAATCAAAAGGACTAACAACTTCCCTAGGTCCAGGAGCTCCGGAAGGGGATACAAGGGTCCACCCTAGAGTCTGAGACTCAGAATCCAAAGAACTGAGTGGCAGAAGTGGGAGGGGGGGGGCTAGAATAGTCACCGTTTGGATGGTTACCAGCTCATCTAGAAATGGGTCGAAAAGTGCTGATTGTTG
Organism: Macrotis lagotis; assembly: GCF_037893015.1. Lineage (NCBI taxonomy): Eukaryota > Metazoa > Chordata > Mammalia > Peramelemorphia > Peramelidae > Macrotis > Macrotis lagotis. The sequence goes on along the minus strand of NC_133663.1, from coordinate 32,763,196 downwards.
GACTAACGATGAGAGATAGAAAGAAAGGAACAGAGGAGGGAAAGGCAAGAGGGGAACATCCCCTCCAACACCCCGTCCTCCATATCCAACTTTTTTTTATTGTCACATTAATCACTCCAATAGATTAATTTGCTCTGATCAATAGTAAGGTCGAATGTTTTTTCCTAAGACTACAGATAGCTTTGCTTTTTTCACCTGAATATTCTTTGACTGTTTATCAACTGGGGAAATGACCTAGACTTTTGTCAGTTTGACTCAGTTGCCTGCAGCTGTTGCTCTTGGACGTCACTATTCAACCACCTCGATCAGGCCGGCTTTTCCTGCCCCTCTGATAAGCTGTTTCCCTTCCTAGATCAATTCTGAGGCTGTTTTCCTGGTTGTCTGGAGGGGACTTTGGGAGGATCCAGAGGGTTTCCTCTACACTCCGCCATTTTGATACCAAAAGTCCAAGAAAGAGATACTGATAGAAAAATCTCATTGGCAAAAAAGTTCAAGTCTGTGAATTCAAACATCCATAAATATCTCCTAGACTGTTACCAAGATTTAAGTGAAAAGCAAGTCCTGTAGGTCATAAGCCTCTCTTTTTCTTTTCTTAAAATAAAAAAAAACCAAAAGCACAACTCCTAACTGAATAAGGCAAATTCCTCAATGAGCTTCCCACATCTTCAAAGTCCACTGAGTTAACCGACTCTCTCATGCTAGCATCCTAAGACACAGCGCTATTGTTCCCATTTTAGAGAAAGGGGAATCTAAATACAGGCAAAATGGACCACACACAAACTGATGGCAAAATGCCGAAAGTCATCCAGTCCCAGCCAGGGGTTTTGGTCCTCGCCACCACACTCTCGGTGTGCCTGCCCAGCTGCCAGGAATTCCCGGGACTTCACAAAACTTAGACAAGCCAACATAGAGGAGAGCAGGAAGGACATGGAAACTTCTCCCTGGAGAGGCTGGACAGTTGGTTGACTGGAGAGCGGACAAACGCCCCAGTTCTGATGGCTCCCAAGATGTCCACCACATCCACCAGGGATGGGGGTAATGGGAAGTAATGAGGCAGAGGCCTGTCTTTTCTGGCTTGCCAATGGAGTCTCTGAGCCTCAGTTTCCTCATCTGTAAAATGAGCTGGAGAAGGAAATGGCAAACAGTTCCAGTATTTTGGGATAGAAAACTACAAAAAGGGGGTCACAAAAAGTTGGATGCAACAGAAGGACTGAACAAATTACAATATAATTTAATTTAACCAAAATCCTTTGATAAGGCAAAAGGCACATGGTAGAAAGAGTCCCAGGTCTGTTGGCAGAGGACTCCTGGCTTTATATCCCACCATTGTATTTACTTCCTACATGACTCTGGATAAGCCACTTAAATTCCATCCCAGTTTCATAATCTGCAAAATATGGGGTCAAGGTCTTCTTGTGACTTGTATTATACAAAAATGTAAGTGGCTGGGGACATGGGAGGGGACAGTGAGGAACATCAGACCCCAACTCCACTTTGAAGTAGACTTCCTGAATACCCCCCTCCCGAAGCAGAATATTTTACCAGGAATATGAACTTGGGTTCATTTAACAAGGAATGCTTTTCTAAGAACAATGTACCAAAAGAAAGGATAAAAGTAAGGACATTTTGCACATTTTTTTCTTCAGGGATGATGGTGGTGGTGGTGGCGGTGGTGTGTGTGTGTGTGTGTGTGTGTGTGTGTGTGTGTGTGTTTCCCTCTTAATAAGTTGCTTATTTCACATTTCTCACTTTCTTTTCCAGTCTCATTCTCTTTGTCCCTTTTCCCCCCCCCCCCCCAGGCCCACCTTAAGAAAAGAATTCTTCCTATCTCAAGGTATGTGAACTATGCTGATTAAAAACAAGAAAAGATAAAAGAAAGGAAAGGACAGAGTTTTTCCCACAGTCCCCTAACTCATCAGAAAGCCAACTCAATAATATCATCATCCAGCTTCTAGGAAATCTTGGAAAGTTGGGGGGAGGTGGTGTCCATTGCAATGACCTGCTCTTTGTCAGAAAGCTGATCCAAGGTCTCTCTGACACTGGCTGCCTGACAAGTCTGCACAGTGCGGCCACCCAGCAGCTGCTTTGGGAAAGATTTCTCTGGAGCAAGGTGGGCTGGCTGCCAGCTCTGTCCACCCCCTTGGTCTCGGAGCGAAGGTTGAGAACCAGGCTGCCAGCCCTTCGGGTATAGGGTCTTTTCACAAGATCCCTTGTGGCAAGTTACCAGGGACTGCAGGGGCCAGCCCAACTCTATCTTACAGATGAGGAAATTGAGGCTCAGGGAGGATGAGGGACCAGCCTGAGGTACACACACACACACACACAAAAGCTCATATCCCCTGATTCCAGAGTCAGTGGTCTTTCTAAGATGTTTCACTGTGAGAAAAGCTATCTGGAAACAGGATGGGAATGGGATGCCTCAGGGAGGGTAGAGTCCACGGACTTCTACATAGGGTAGAAGGTGAAAGGAACAGAGAGGAAGTGAATTAGAGTGAGATGACATTAAATATAAAAACAGGTAGAAACCACCAGAGGGGAGACATAATATAGAATACAAAGCTCCTTGTCAGGAGGGAGAGAGGGAGGGAGGGAGGGAGAGAGAGAGAGAGAGAGAGAGAGAGAGAGAGAGAGAGAGAGAGAGAGAGAGAGAGGAGAGAGAGAAAAGAGACAGAGGGGAGAGAGAGAGAGAGAGAGAGAGAGAGAGAGAGAGAGAGAGATGGCTGGATGGACAGAAAGGATAGGGAGATGGAGAAATAGAGATGAAGGATGGATGGAAAACCAGGATTATGCTACTAAAAGGGAATCCTGTATTCTAGTTTACTAGATAATGGTATTTTAAAAATTTTTCAAATGATGTTCTATTTTAAAAAAGTTCATGAAAACAAAATTCTATATAATGGGAAGCATCACTAACAGGTATCAAAGTGCCACCGCCATGAGCTCCTCTCTGAAGCGGGGGCAAGTAGGTCTTTGAGCAGTTACAGGCCCGCTGTTTTAAGGAGAGAAAAGGCAGTCAATCTGACTGGAGTAAAAAGAGGAGCCAGGAGACTCCACCTAGGGCAGTTGCTAAAGGTGACCGGTAGACCCGGCTGCCTGGAGGCCTGTGTTCTCTCTTCTGGGAGGCAGAAACGTATTGTCAACTAGGGGAGTAGAATGAGGTGATGATCAAAATTCTGGGATTTGGCTTCAAGAGCCCTGGGGATGGCTTTGCAACGAACTGCCCTTGGCTTGGAAGAACAGGTCGAGGGCTCGACTGCAAGGCCAGAAGGACTCAGTATTAGCCCTGCTTCAGATACAGGCCAATAGGTCAAGTCACCATGAAGCGGGGATGATAAAAAACAACCCGTATGGTTGTCACTGAGACTCAGATAAGATAATGGTGGAGAAATGCCCCACAAACCCCAGGGATAGGGCCAGGACAGGAGCTGTGATTTCATGGAGTTGAGTCCCAGCAGCAGAGGAACTATTGGCACCATACTGAAGGAAACGGGCGGTATTGTTGGCAGTGGCAGAGTAGGGTCAACCAGCAGCAAAGAAGAGATGGAGTTGATCGTCAAGGGAATCAGAAATTCCTGGAGACTGGAAGCATTCTGCCCTATTTGGGGGGTAGTCCCGGTCTCCCTAGAAAGAAGACACTATAAAACTATCAGAGAAAATATGCATTGAAAATATAAGTTGGGCAAGTTGTATAGAGAAAAACAAAAGAGATGATGAAAGTCTGGGAAGTGAAATCTATGTATACAGGATATAAAAAACTGAAAATAATCAGTTTGATAAAAGGAGGAAAGGGTAGTGACTCAACAGGCTGAGAACATGAGGGGTCTAAACCGGGAAGTGAAGAACATAAGAGGGCTATGCATAGGCAGGGCAATCTTCTCTGGAAGTCTTGAAAAGTGGGAGTACCATTTGTTTAGTTGATTTGATAAGCAGGAGAACAGTGAGATAAAATGGCAATGACCACAGAATGGCCACCAGGATGGAAAAGGGCCTTGAACTGAATCTCAATTAGGACTGGTTGAAAGAAATAAGTTTGGTTCACCTGGAGAGGAGACTTTGGAGAGACATGATAGGATGATACTTATTTTTTGGACACAGCTGTTTTGATTAACTGTACTTATTTATAAGTATTTCCTTTTTTCTTTTGAGATAATGGGGGGGTGAAGAGGGAGAGAGGAGGTAAATGGTTATTAAATGATTCTGAAATGGTTTCATGGAACAGTAAATCTGAAGGATCTGCTATCAAAAATATATCTGATAGATATCATAGTAGTGAGTGTCTTGGGGAAGCCCACTCCCTGCAATGGATAATACTGTGCAAGGGAAAAATAGAGGGTTATCTGAAAGCATCTTATTCATCATAAAAGGGAGACATTCTCTCATCCCACTTCCTCCTTGATGATATGCTTTAAACATTTCTGGCTTCTTTTAAGACTCAGCTCCAGTACCTCCTCTTCCAGAAGGTCTTTCCTGGGCCTCCCAGCTCTCCCAGGTTTTTAATCATTTGTATTCTGATTTATCTGTGATCTCACTCCTCACTCTCATTAGGAGATAGAATTCTTGAGGCAAAGAATTGTTTTTGCTACTTTTTTCTATCTTCAATTCTTCCCTTGAGGCCTGGTTCATAAATTAGGACTTGTTGACAGTGGATCAATGAGTAACTCAGGGAAAAAACCAAACAACAATCCAGCTATTCGACCCCAAACTTTAAAACTGGAGGCCATGGGAGGCTGACCCTTGTATTTTATATTTACAGATTCCTAGAATTACAGAGGATGAGATGGATGGATGTAAAGGGAGGAGTTTGAAGTCTAAACAAACCCATTTTATAGGTGAGGAAACTGAGTCAGGAAAAAAAGGTAAATCCCCTCCCTATGGTCACACAGCTCTTAAGTGGCAAAGTCAAACTCAGAACACCTTCTGTCCCAGCAAACTGGCTCATCTGTTGCCTCGTTTTTTTTTTTCCTCAAGAACAACTCACTCATTATTTAGAAAACACATATACTGGAGGGAACCCACCCCCAACAGGATGTAAGTCTGTCAACTTTCCACTGAACCTAATTGCGACAGAGTGCATGTTTAATAAAAGATTAGCGAAGGAAAAGGGCACGTTCCAGGATGCACGGGGCACCACTGGCAAACAGACACATAGATAACTGGCCACAATTTGGCCCAGGACTATTGGAAGGGATTTTGCTGACTTTTGTGTCCCTAGTTTCATTGTTCTTTTTCTGTTTCGCTTTATGGGCAAAGACCAATGTCAAGGGACACCTGCAGCTGATCTCCTAAGAAATGAATCTCCACCCTCCCCCCCACCTCCCGCCAAAGAAAAAAGCTGAGAAGGGGAGAATCAAGCTCTAAGCCATACAAGGAAGACTTGATATCAAAACTTAGAAGAACAACGGACAAAGCATGAGAAATTGCATGTGACTACTATTTGTGAAATTTGTTTCTTTATATAAAATATCACTTTAAAAAATATGAATCAATACCGAATCTTTTTTTTCAAAAATTGGTTTTTTTGAGGGGAGGGAGAAATCACATAAACATTCAAAGATAAGAAGCTCTATTAATATTCTGTGTATTTCTGTCAATAAACGGTTCTGCAATAGAAGAGAAAGAGCCAGATGACTGAAGACAGTGTCTAATGTATGAAGGACCACCATGTATGTTCTGGCTGGTCCAGAGAACTGAACTAGGAGACACACATAAGCATGTGGCAAAGAGGACCAAAGTGGGAAAGGCTGGCTCAGGATGTGATGGGCTCATTGGGGTTTTTCCAGCACAGGCAGGATGAACACCGGGAGTATTGACAAGGAGATGTTGGCAGGCATGGGGCAAGTACAATTGCTAAGGTGGGAAAGAGCTTCTGGGATCAACCTGCAGACTATTTCCTCCCCATAGGCTTTCAGGAAGCCTGGGTCCTCAGTTTTCTTATCTGTAAAATGAGTTTGGGGATGGGGTGGAGATAAGACTCCAGAATCTTAAAGGCCCTTTCCAGTCTCAACTCTGCCAATCTGCCATCCTGGCAACAAACCATTCCTTCAGACCTCACCTGGCTTTGTATTTCTGTACAGCTCTCTACGACACCCATCTGAAAATTGGCTTCATTCTTGGCACAGGTAAAGTGCCAAGCGTGTTTGTTGAATAAAGCTGTCTATAGTTACCACAGGGGTCACAAATGGAGAGCTGAAAAGGACATTACTGGAACCCCTTCATTTAACAGAGAAGGAACGCGGCTCCCTGGACAGTTGAGGGGCTCACCCGAGGTCAAACAGACAGCTAACTTCATTTGTGGCATTTGAACCTAAGGCCACTCATTACTGTGACTGTCAGTCACTAATTCACCCTTCCTGGATGGAAGCTAAAGTTGGTACCATGCTTTATCTATATCCATTGGCCATTCTCTTGGACAATGTCACTGTTGATGGAATGAATGAATGAGTTTATTTTAAAGGAAAAAAATAAAAAGGAAACTAGAGTTTTGGAAATGTGTTGAAATCACAGCTGCTACCACTGTTTTGAAGAGGAACGTCACATCTTGGTTGCCTCACTTTAACAATGTGAAAATCACACTTGGCCTATAGTAAGTGATTTGAAATACTCAACTAAATGACAAAACAGGATGATAAGCCAGCCCTCTGGCTCCCTATTCTTCACCAAATGGGTTTAAGTGATTTATTCTCATTCAAATAAGGCATAACTCCAAATCATGACCAGACTGAAGGGAGCATGAAAATAAATAAGCAGTTCATCAGGTTGATGGCTTTTCCAGGCCAGGGTCTCTGGACAGGCTCAGGTGAGGCCTGCCACTCACAACACGGCTGTGGCCTCAACCACAGGCAGATGCTTTGGAGAAGCTCGCAAAAGACAGCGCCAGATTAGCAGGGGCCACAGCCACCTCAAGGGTCCTCACCATTGAACCAAGGGCTTCAAGGGTACACTGAAGAGGTCCCAAAGAACAGACCCACTGCACTGTCTACACTGGGCAGATGGGGCTGGGATGGTAGAGATATCATCATTTCTAAGGAAGAAGGCCTGGACCCACAGGCTGGCTGTGGTCCTTAAGGCCCTCGTTGAGTCATCTCTCTTCAATGGCCCTCAGCTTCCACACCTCAAAATACTCCTCCAAGGTCTCTCTCAGCTCTAAGTCAGTGGTCCCATGAACTTGTAATATCACAGCAACAATGAAGAAGGAAGGGGAAAGTAGTCAAATTGTCTTTAAAACTCAAAATCATATGCTAGAGAAAGAAGGGAAGGGAAAGAGGAAGGGAAGAAGGAAGGAAGGAAGGAAGAAACAAAGAGAAGAAAGAAGGAAAGGAGAGAGAGAGAGAGAGAGAGAGAGAGAGAGAGACAGAGAGAGAGAGAGAAGATACAAATAGGGCTTTTTTAAATAGAGGCTCATTATCTCTAAACTGGAGGGCTGGGCCAGAACTCTTTTAATATATGCCCAAGGAAACAAGTTGGAAATTGGTTTTTCAACAAAGGCCTGAAAAGTTCCTTTCTCCTTTTTTCCCCATTGTCTAATAAGAGCCAGTCAGCAAGGCCAAACTTGCAAGTGTCTGAAATGCTGAGTTGGCCTCACCTGGGAGGGAGTGAAGAGAATCCCTTTCCCCTCCTCCCTGGCTCCTCTTTGCTTTTTGGACATGGGTGAAAAACCCAAGGGATGAGCCGGCTCCTGACAGTCAACAGCCCAAGTGGGAACAGGAAGGGGTTTTGGAAGCCAGACTGACAGTCCTAGTAAACATCTTTCAGGGACTGTGGGAAAGCTGCCACCGGTCAGTCGGGCTATTTGGAGAGGGAGGGGAGGGAGGAGGCAGGAGAGGGGGAGAGGAAAGGGGGACGGAGGGGAGTTGTTCCCAAAGAACAGCTGAGAAGTCACTGGGAGCTAATCACAAGGGACGGAGGAATCCCAAGAAGATAAAGATGGCAGTGGGCTGGCAGAAGCTAGGAAGGATGTGGAGGAACCTACTATGTGAATAAACCTTAACATACCTAACCAACAAACTCTTCTTCCTTTTCCTATAAAACTTATTTCTTAAAACAGGCAAAAATTAAAAATAAAATAGTCTGAATTTATATCTTTTTAAAAAAGATTTTGATTATAAATTTCAATCTAACTGCTTATCTTTATGATCTTATGTATTTTATTTTATGCATTTATACACCCAATACTGAAGATCTTATGTATTTTATTTTATGCATTTATACACCCGATACTGAAGGAGGTATAGACTTCCCCACAAGGCCAAAGGGATCCAGAACACAAACATGTTCAGAATCCTTTTTCTCTATTCCTGGCAGAGGGGGTGGTCCAAGGCGGGCCTGGAGTCGCCTCCTTCCCCATTTCCAAACTATTATCTGCAAGTACACATCCTTCCATTCCACTAATGTATGATCAACAATCTTCATGGAAAGTACCATGTGCTGCCAATTGTAATCACAGGCGGAGCTAGTGGTCCTTAATTAATTTAAGGGGGAGGGAGGAGGCAATGTTGGGAAGTAACCAATGTATTCAAACAAAGAATATCAATAATACACACACACATACACACACACATATGTATATATATATATATATATATATGTATATTTACATAGATATGTATGTCTTCAATACTGCTCCATAAAAGGGTATGCTGTTCTGAGTGACTAATTGTCAATTTTATACACACTATAATTTAACTAAAATAGTTCACTAGCTACTATCCACACACAGAAAAGCAATCATTCTACTTCCATGGAAACCAGAAAAATGGGGCTAGGATTTTAAGGAATGGAGGCATTCAACCAGGAAGGCATATATAGAAATATGATTGCATTCATTTAAATAAGTCGCTGGACAGTGGCCATCACTTAATAAGAAATGCTATTCTCTGAGGATAAGGAAATACTATCTTCTTCTAAGAATTTAAACATCCGAGATTCATAGAAGGTAGTATAATCACAAGGAAAAGGTGACAATGAAATATTATTCTAGGGGCAGTTACTGAAATAAAAATAAATAAAACAGGTTTTCTAATAATAGCTGATGTTTATATTGTACATAGTCTGTGACCTAAGACTGCCATGATTTCTCTCTTCATCTCCATCTCTTGGAATCTGTGGTTTCCTTCTTTCCATCATCTTTGTGAGGCCTTCTCCCTTCAGGTTTCCTAATAGTGGTTTTATAAGGGTTTGGAATGTTTAGATTTGTGAAAAAGTCAGCTCCCTAAAAGGATGGAATTTCTTTGATTTTGGCCTTAGGATCTTTAGTACCCAGATATTAATGACAGCTCACCGAATGATTTAAGGGTTGCAAAGTTTTCACAGACAGTATGTTGTTTAATACTCAAAACGTTATGCTACTGTAAGTCCCATTTTATAGGAAACGGTTTCTTGAGAGGCAACTAAACTGCTGGGTGGCCCAGGGACTAGAGTTCAAGACCCAAGTGAGGAAGATTTGAGTTCAAATTCTGCCTCCTAAACATTAAAGCATTTTATCAATCCCAAATATCAAAAAAAAACTAAGTGACTAGACACAAAGATAGTAAATGTCTGAGTCAGGATATGAACATGAGTCTTCCTAATTTCATATCAAGTGTTGTCTGTCTGTCTCTGCCTATTCTCTCTGTCTGTCTGTCTTTCTCTCTCTGCCTGTCTCTCTCTACCTGTCTCTGTCTCTGTCTCTTTCTCTGTCTCTGTCTCCCTATCTCTCTCTCTGTGCCAGGGACCATAGTTGAGATGTAATGTGTATCTTTCATTTGTTCTTGTTAACAAAAAAATAAATAACTGAAAAAGCAGGCCATGTTGTTTACCATTTTTATTCTGAAACTGAGTCATGATTGGGATCCAGGGTGAATTGTGTTATCTAGGGATCTGTGAAAGCAGACAGAACGTGTGTCTGCACCCACCCACATGAGTAATGCGGAAGGCAAGTGATATTGCAGGTATCTCCATGATATGTATTGACAATGAAGTTGGCAAATGACTAATCCAGATCCAACTTTCCCAACCTATTGATTCCCTTTGAATTTCCACTTCTAGAAATGTGCCTGTAGCAATACTTCCATTCTGAGAGACCCTAGATGCAAGACAGATGGGCAGCAGGCAACTCAGTGCCACCAAGCAGGGGCCCGGCAGGCACCGTGTCACTCAAAGAGATTCTCTCCCTCCCTACCCTAGATGCCAGTTCCCTTTTCTAAAAATACATTTCCCACCTGGGCAAAAGAGATTTCATTTCACAAAACTTCTAAAGACACTAAAAATATCTACAGTCCTAAGAAAAAGCAATAGTTAGATATTTGCATCTTTAACTCCCCTTCCCCTAAAGGAGCTATATTATATACCACATTTTCATAAAAGAGGACAGCAGGACCTGAGCTCCGTAATAGCTGTGAAACTCTAAAAGAAGCATCTCCCTGTCTCAGTCTCAGTTTCTCTATCTGTAAATGGGAGATGATATGCTAGATTTGTGATGTCTACTTCATGTGGGGTGGGGGAGGGGAGTCTGTAAAAGCTCCCAGTAATCATGTTAGAAAGCAGCAGTGTTAAAACTGGACAGCCAAAAGCTCAGTGTCCAAACCGATTCCCTTTTCATTTCCTCTTTGTTCATATTATTTCACCCAAATTCCAAATCGCTGTTCTATTAGCGAGGTTGTAGCATCCCCCTCACTTTGCATTCTGTTAGCATTCGAATCCTAAGAACAACATAATAGCTCATAGGCATCCGGTGCTTAAAGCTTTATAAAATATCTTCTATACCAAATAGCACCTGTAGCCCCCAGGACACTGATCAATGCGGATTAACAAAAATGATGTTTCCACATTAGAAATTCTCCAGTACTTTAAATAATAGGGGAACATGGTATTAGAGATGAAGTCAGGAAGACAGAGATCTGAAGCAGGATTTTATGACTGATTCAGCTCTTTATTCCATTGAACTGCTTTGTTGCTTCAATTGACCCAAAGAAATCTGTTTAATTATTACATCACCCCCCCAAGATAGTTTTATTCGGTTTTATTGCGAATGTGTTTTCTTTCAGGCAGATTATAACAAGAATATTTCTAGAAATTTTAAAGTTTGCAAAGTGCTTTGCAGAAATCATCACACTTGATCATTATAGGTAGCTGTTATCACTATTTTCCTAGGGAGAAAGTTGAGTTAAGAAGAGAGCAGATGATTTCATTATATCCTCACAACAACTCTGGGAGGTGGGGTCTATTATTGTCCCCCCTTCCCCCTTTCAAAAGAAGAGGCAACTTAGGCAGACAAATTAAGTGACTTGCTCAGGATCCTATAGATTCTAAGCGTCTGAGAAAGGAATTTTGATTTGAGGTTTTTGATTTTTGATTCCAAATTCACCATCCTATCAGCTCCATTATAATGTTTCCCTCACTTTTCATTCTGTTAGCATGATAAAACTAATAACTAATGATAATGGCTCACAGCATATACTGCTTTAAGCTTTATAAACCATACTATATACCAAATATTAGTCATTATCTACTTTTTATAGCCAAAAAGGCTTTTCAGAAAAATGAAAGTGACTTCTGATTTAGTTATCATGGGCAGATCACTTAGCTTCTGCCTGCCTCAGTTTCCTCAACTGTAAAATGGGAATAAGATTAGCAACTACCTCCCAGAGTTGTTGTGAGGATCAAATAGGACTTAATTCAATGCCTTGCAGATAGTAGGTGCTTTATAATGTTACTTTATCTCTTTCAGTTTCTCTCATCTGTAAAATGGAGATAATCACATGAGAATAAAAGGACATGATAATTTGAAGGCTCTTGGGCACATCTCAAAGAGCTATGATGATGATGGTGGTGGTGGTGGCGGCGGTGGTGGTGGCAGAGGCAACCCTTCACACAAGCCAAAGAATGTCCCTTAACATCCAACAGGAATATGATGACTCCATTGTCTTCTGGTATAGGAATAAAATGCTGAATGTAAAATCACTTTGTTTTCCTAAGATATTTATTGTTTGTGAGTTCAATACACATGACAGTCTTTACTGTCCTGAGAAAAGGATTGCTAAAATAACTTGTAAACTGACAATCAATTTTGAAATTTGTTCCTGAAAAAATTTAGTGAATTCTCTCTCTCCCTCTCTGTCTCCTTTTCTCCTATTCTCCCCTGCCCTAGGATAAGGACGGACACACACACACACACACACACACACACACACACACACAAAACTGATAATGTTTTCAAGATGTAAATACAATGAGACCACTACTTTTCAACAATTTCTGTTCCTATTTGGTTTTGTAATTTTTAAAGACAAAGCCTGCTCATTCCTAAGAAATAGCCTGTAGGCTTTTCGGCTCTGGAATGTTTTCGAGGGGACTGTTGTTATCGTGGTATAATTAGAGTGGTTTTGGACTTTTCCCACTAATGAAGTTCCCAGAGATTACCACCCCAAACAACAGAAGCCATCTATGCTTTTAAGAAGCCCAAAGTCTACAATTGCCATTAGGAATGAAGGAAAGAAAGGGACTTGGGCCCCTCTTCAGAGACACATGGTACTTGAAGAGGGAACTACAAAGATGTTAGGGCTATAGAAAGTTCCAAATGTACTGAAGCCGAGCCTTTCAGCTCCTTCTCTTTCCCACAAGGAGAAGCATGTAAATCAGGGGGCAGAGGCAGCTTTCCCCAAGTGGTTCCTGATGGAGCATGGATTATTTAGAACTCATGAGTCTTGATTTTTGCATTCCAGTCTCCTTCCAACTAAAGTATGCTGTGGGGACTTAGCAGTTAATAAAAGACAAAATGGGGGATTTAAAATCTAGATTACAATGTCTAAAAACTCTAATCAATGACCTATTTTAACATTATGTATTCCTGTAAGAAATCTATAAATCAATCAACTAATCCTTTCAAAGGTCTACTCTATAGAAAGGACAATAGGGAAACAAAGTCAAAGCCCTGATTTTTTTTTATGGGAGTTTATATAGTCTACACAGAGGAAACTCAATCTGTGCCACATTCATTTGTACTTTATTATGGTTTTGCTCCATAAAAGTGTCCTCACAGTATACTGAAACTTTTCCCCAATTTTATTATAATTCACTTGAAGCTAAGGACCCCTTTTTTCTTTCATATATCTTACATCATTAACTGTTTGGAGCCAAGATGCAGGGAGGGCTGCTGGCCGTGGTGCTGATATGACCCTGGTATGGGTGCTCGGAAACCTGGGTATCACAGAAACAAAACCATTGTCTGAGGTTCATCAATTATTTCAGCAGGTTCTAATAGAACCAGCAGGGGAGTCCCTTGAAATGCTGATAATCATTCAGTACCATCATAACCAGCCCCAAGTTTACCACAGCATGGTGAAGGAGCCTCAGATGTTTTACATAAAAGTCCATATGGGGTTTGTTCTTTCAGAGGACTGTGCCACAAATATGTCTTGACTCCAATTTCTACTCCTACTTTTCTGGGAGTTCTATGTATCTTAGGATGCCAGGCTGATTGAGTAGCTGGTTGCTTGCGTTGAAAGTTTTAGCCTAGGGTGAAGACTGCAATGTGTACCTAACCCTCATGAGTGAGTCTTTCCCACATCTTTCCATAATTGAGCTGCAAGAGGTGTACCCAATCTACTGAGAAAGTTCCCTGCATTTGCTAGTCATCATGTTGATAGAAAGGGCAGGTAAGTGGCACAGTGGAATAGGGTGCCAGGCTTGGGAGTTGCAATCTGGCTTAAGATACTTCCTAGCTATCACTTAATCTCATTTGCTTCAGTTTCCTTATCTGTAAAATGAGCTGTAGACAGAAATGGTAAACCACTCCAGTATCTTTCCCAAGAAAACCCACAAAGAACTGGCCACAACTGAGACAATTGATCGACAACAAATAGTAGAAATGAAGGGCACTGATTGACCACCAGGTATCCCTTGCTCTAAAGTCCTAATTGGTCCATCATTTTTCAGTCATTTATTTTGTCCCTCAATTTTTTCTATGAAGTCCTACTCCGATGCCTCTTCATGGTGCAGAGGGGAACTTGGGTCCTTCAATGATCCATTAGAAAATGTGATCTCAGTCCAACCAATCGGACAGACTATAATTAGTGGTTGTCACATAAAGATCAAATTAAGTTCAGAAAAGCTGATCTCTGGAACCTAAGCTAATCTTAGGTAATAACTTTTTTTTTTGGCTCTGGAAATCATGAATTATCTATTAAGACTATTAAGAGATAAATAAATATATAAATTCCCAACCCTTTATCCTTTGCAGAGGTGTGGAGGTAGGTTGTACACAGGGGATATTACATACAGAGTTAGAGCTTCCCCCCCTCCATGTATTAATCAGCTATGTTGATTTTTTTCTTTCTCTTTAAAAATTTTTTTGTTAAAAAGAATGGTACTCTGGTAGAGGAGACAGTATCAAAGGGAAAAATCTAGGCAATATAAAAAGATATCAATACAATTATTTAAAATGTTTTAATAAAAAAACACCAAAGTTCATGATAAGTAATAGAGAAAATATCCATACCAAATGATATCAAGGATCTCTAGGTATGAAAATATAAATATGAATTTATCATTCATCAGAAATCTTTTGAAGCCCTGTCAATATTATTTCTTTTCGGGGTTAAGTGGCTTGCCCAAGGCCACACAGCTAGATAATTATTAAGTGTCTGAGGTTGGATTTGAACTCAGGTACTCCTGACTCCAGGGCCAGTGCTCTATCCACTGTACCACCTAGCTGGCCCCCACCAATACTATTTTTAATGTTACTCCAGACTGTCTCTCAGAGGAAGAGGTTCTAAAACTCAACTATGAGAATACTTGAGATAACTGAAAGTTTAGGAATCAGAAAACATCATTAAAAACTAGAAGAAAAAAGTAGGTAAGCTCACTGAAGGTAGGTCTTATTCTACCGTCTGACCAAAAGTAAGCAAGTAATGTTTACTGACTGAATAAATTCTGATCCGTTTTCTGTTTTTTTTCTTTTGTCTTTGAACTCAGAGTAGTTGAGTTTTCATCATCCTCTTCCACCATTTCAGAAACAATGTAATAACTTATAAGCGTGTTTGGTTTGGGAGCTTTCTTGGGAGCATCAGGACTTTCTCAAAAAATGGAGGTGTCTATTAGACAAAATGTGAATCTCCCTTCCCTCTCCCTCTTCATCACAAATTCAAAAGAGAAGACAAATGTCCAAGGTCAACCTTGAACCTGGCTCTCTCAGATGCTGAGGAAGGCCAAACATGAGATCAGAGCTATAAGTTTGAGCCATATAATTGTTTGCCAAATTGGAAAACTGACATGAAAAAGAAAAAAGTTTGGAACGTTCTGTACAGACTCTATGTGAACAGTTCTGCTAAAGGTCGTTCATCACCATGGAGTCTTTCTGGGATACATCTGATTTGCATTAAAATGCAATGTAATTCTAACTTGAAGATGTGCCTTCAAAAACTTGTTCTATGGACATAATAAAAATTTTTACTTTGTACCATCTGTTTTAGGAGGGGGTTTTTTGGTTTGTCTATTTTATGACAATCATAATAATTAAAGGCACTTCAACATCAGTAAATAATTAATAACTTTCTTGTTGTGGAATTTGATATGGTCTCTAAGTTGCAATGTACATTTGCTGGAGAGAAGGAGGAAGTCTTTCATTAAGAAATACAAAATTAAAATGGATGGTGCTGTTGTTTTTCAAGGTCTATCAGCCTCAGTTTCCTTCTCTAAAAGGCAAGGTTTGGACTAGATAACCTCTGATTTTATGTTCTCTTCTATGTCCATAGTGTCAAACTTGTTTTCGAAACTGGTTAGTTTTGCTTAAATCTCCTTCACCTCCTTTTTTTATTCTTTGCTACAAAGAGTGACTCTTTCTTTGGGAAGGGCAGACATTATGAGATGCAGAATGCATTTTTTTTAGTTTAGTTTTTTTTTTTTTGCAAGGCAAATGGGGTTAAATGGCTTGCCCAAGGTCACACAGCTAGGCAATTGTTAAGTGTGCATTTTTAAAAGAAAATGAAAACTGCAGAAAATGCATATACAAGGAGCAGCTAGGTGGCACAGTGGATAGAGCACTGGAGTCAGGAGGACCTGAGTTCAAATTCGGCCTCAGATACTTAACAATTGCCTAGCTGTGTGGCTTTGGGCAAGCCACTTAACCTCATTGCCTTGCAAAAACTAAAAAAAAAAATGCATATGCAGAAAATGAATTAATATATATATATATAATATATGAAAAGGCATGAAAACTTTAAAAGATAAAATATTTTAAAATTATGTTATATTTTAAACTGTATTTTTAAAATTAAAATAAAGAAAAATATTTTTAAAAGAAAATTACAAAAATGGAAAACCTGAGTTGGCTCATTACCTCCATTCTGAGAGTTGTGCCTCTTCCTGTATGGGGCTGAGAAGGGCTATTATTTCACAGCTGTAAACAGGTAAATGCCCATATGTGCTTGAGCCTTCCCTCTTATCTTTTCAGTCCCAAGCACCCACCTTCAGCTTGCTGCGCATGAAGCTTAATTTAATTTTTTTAAAAAAATCATCTCTTGTTCTTCCAAGCACAGACAGAAATTGGAGCCTGAAGGATGTTCACCAACTGCCTGCAGTGCCATCAAAGACAACGGAATGTGGAGACCAGAAGGGTTCTGTTCTACCCGCCTGCTCCTCACCAGCAAAGAGCATATGGTTCTGATGTTTCTGGGGCTCTGTGGTATGGGGGCAGAGAGCTAACCTCCGAATCAGGGAAACCTGGGCTCAGCTCCCATTCTTCACACTTAGGAGTTATACACAAGGCACCCATTTCATCTCTCTAAAGGTTCTGTTTCCTCAAGTGGAAGATGAGATTTGCATTGTCTTCCAGGGTGAACACGGGGCCAAATCATAGATCTAGAGTCATAAGGAACATCAGAGGCCAGGGGGAAACTGAGGCCAAAGGAAGTGAAGTAAGTTAACTAAGTCAACGTAACAGTTGGTTCAGAGTTGGGTTGCTTGGCAGGACTTCCAAAGAAATGTGATTTTGTGAATGTGGCACAATTCCTCTCCCCTCTTTGATCCACCTGTGATGACTCAAAGTCTTCTTCAAATGAGGATCAGCTCTTCCATGAAGCCCCTCCTTCCTCTCTCCACCAATAACTCCCTGTCCTTACTTTTGGTCAGCAACTTCTACTCTGCTGTCACGGCCTCAAGACAGCATCTTACAATTGAAAGAACGCCGACTTGGAAGCCATCCTTCTGACACCTCACTCTCCTTCTATCCAAGAGACCAAGCACGCTGCCTAACTTAGTGGCCAGTCAGTGGTTACTATATATGGACCAAACACCATTCTAAGACCTTGAGATACAAAGAAAAGCAAAAATTATGTCAGATGTAGACTGCAATGATGGGAGGTAATCTTTTTTTATTATTTTAAAAATATTTATTTTTTAATTTTTTCCCAATCACATGCAAAATAATTTTAAAAATAATTTCTTTAAGTAATCTCAAGGGAAAGTAGTACATACTAACGAGAAAGACAAAAACAATATCAGGGGTGGCTAGGTGGCGCAGTGGATAGAGTGCCAGCCCTGGCGTCAGGAGGACTTGAGTTCAAATACGACCTCAGACACTTAATAATTACCTAGCTGTGTGGCCTTGGGCAAGCTACTTAACCCCATTGCCTTGCAAAAACCAACCCCCCCCCCCAAAAAAAACCAATATCAACACTTTTTGTGATTAGACAATAATGAAGAAAACCTCATATTTTTAGCTTAGGAAATTATTGTTCTGTTATTTGTTTAGTCTTTTTTTAAAATCTCAATAGCTTATTTATAAACTGACTCTCTTCTCTGGAACATAAGTTTGGTTCTGCTCTGAACTTTTAATATAAAACACAGATTTCTCCAGCTGTTGAACCAGCACCACCGTGCACCCCATTCCTGAACAAATCAGGAAAAGTTCCCAAGAGCTAATGATTGGCAGCTGCAAAGCACATTCAAACAAAACTGGTGGCATCCAAAGAAGCCAGACGTGGAATTCTCTGGCTATATGAAAAGGCAGCTCGGCCACTCCTATAGGCTGGTCGGCCTGGCTTAGCGGACTGCCAAAAGTAAACACGCAGAGTCTCTTAAATGCCTCCAGAGCCAGTATTAAGCAAGGGTGAGAGAGACTTGGGAGGAAAAAAAGAGACGGAAAAAGGATGCTTACAGTCCCACCTGTACCTGGAGGGACATCCCCAAGGTGGTCCAACCACACTCTTGAGGGGCCTAGCAAAAAATAACATGAGGCATCCGCAGTCTACTTCTGGTGGCTTCTAGGACATGTTCTAATGTATCGACCATCTACTAGCTGTCCTTTTGTCAAGCAAAGCCTAAATCTAATCCCTCCTGAATGCAGCTATCAAGTTCCAAGCCCATGCTGACCGGAGCCTTTGCCTTTCCAGGGAACATCTCCAGTTTGCTCAGCAAAGGGAGGTTATGAATTCAAAGTGGTCAACATGTCTCTTAGGTGGAACCCGTTCCCCACTGACATAAATTGTTTCTCATATGAAAAGAAACGAAATCTTGCCTCTTTAGGGGTAGGGAACAAGGCCAGTACTGAAAACAGTTTCACATGCTAAAAATGAACACCCAGCCTGTTACTCTATTTCCTTAAGTATCATCCAGGTGATACATATCCATCCCTAAGACCAGAATCTGAGATGCTAGGAACTCAGGCCCGGTCTCCAAAATAATTTTTAATATTCTCTAAATATACATTCAAATAGATTTTTCTAGAACTGTAAAAATCAGACTTCTGATGCACTATTCAACCAGAGCCCAGTGCCATGGTGGCCATATATGTCTCACTGTATTTGGTAACGTGGTGAATATATATTTCTGATGTCCTATAACTATTAAGTGTAGCAAATATTTCTCCCATTAAAAAGCATCTTTTATTGGTCAATCTAAATTAGGCTCTAACTCCCAAAGGAAAACACAGTACACCACAGGACCACTGAGTAATGGTAAAAATAATTGTAGGTAGTGTGACTTAAGGCTCTCCATAACTTCTTCCCACCAGAATCACTATTGCTGAAACAGGTCTGTAAGTTTTGTACATTCATTTTTCATATTTTTCTCCCTGTCCCTATGTCTCTGTCTCTCTTTAGACAACTTATAGAGATATGCAAAATGTCTCAAATCCAAGACCAGTTAAGAAAAAATGACTAATTCCAAGGCCAACCCACTGGGTGATACCATACTGTGCATTTCACTGGACCTACGATCTTGAGGATGAAGGAGGCCCTCCTATGAACTAGACAAATCAAAGTCTACATTCTCCCACCTCCTACCAATCCTACATCCTTGTGGGTCTATTTAATGTTAAATTTGAAGCTCTCTTGTTGTCCTCTTCCAAGTGTCCAACTCCTGAGGCCTGCAGCCTGTAAAACTACTGACTGTGGTCTGAACCAAATTAAAAGGGAATTGGGCCATGTTTGACCAAATAAACAAAAATACACTCCAATAGAGATATCCAATTGTGACTACCTGAGTCAATAGATGGCCTACAGTTAGGAGGAGGCCACCCATGGAGTATCTGTTATCTCTCTTGCTTAGTGGGCTCTATTTCTTGGTATCATCTACTGAAATCAAATGCTAAGGCCCTGAATTTAGACTCAAAAGACCTCTGCCATTTAAAGTATGTATTCTTTGGTGGGGTGAATCACCCGGGGGAGGGAGTATTTTTTCACCTTGGTTCTCATGAGTACATTTAGGAGGTTAGATTAAATAATCTCTAGCACTCACCCTCCCTGGAAAGTTATAATCCTAAAATCTTTTATTTATAAATTTGTTAGATTTTATTTTCCTTTCTTGGAAACTTAGCATAGTCCTTAACATCCAGTAGGTGTTTAATAAAAGTCTCACTGACTTGTTGACTATTTTGTGCACTAAATTATGATTAGAAGAACATAAAATGAACCTAAGTAATAACAAATGACCCTGCTTAGTCACAGGGAGAAAATCTGTTTTTTTTTCCTTGCTGAAGAGGTGAGACTATGATTGTGAAATATTGCATATTATTATCAGAATGAGTCGATGAGGTGGTTCTCCTTGCTTCCCCCCCCCTTTGTTAATCTTGTTCCACAGAATGGCTCTCCTGATGAGGAGCAGGGGGGATTGATTTAGAAACAAATGTGATATAAAAACAAAAGGTCTCCAGAAAATAATACTTTTCAAAAGAATGCTACCTTACTTGCCAAGAAACTGTTCTACTGCAACCAGTATTAATAAGCCAGGCCCAGAAGAGGAAGAAGTCATGACCCTTGGTCAGTTCCCTAAGACTCCAGAAACCATGCTCACCAGGCAACTCCCTGAAATTTGAGAAGCCATGCCCACCAGGCAGCTCCCTGAGATTCCAAGAATCCATGCCCACCAGGCAGTACCCTGAAACTCAAGAAGCCATGCCCAATGGGCAGTACCCTGAGATTCCAAAAGCTATGTCCACTAGGCAGCTCCTGAAATTCAAAAAGCCATACCCACTAGATAACTCCTTGAGTCTCCAGAAGCCATGCCCACCAGGCAGCTCCCTGAGATTCCAAGAAACCATGTCTACCAGACAGATCCCTGAAACTTGAGAAGCCATGTCCACTGGGCAGCTTCCTGAAACTTAAGAAGTCATGCCCACCGGGCAGCACCCTGAGATTCCAGAAGCTATGTCCACCAGGCAGCCCCTGAAATTCAAGAAGCCATATCCACTAGGCAACTCCTTGAGGCTCCAGAAGCCATGCCCTAGGAAGCTCCTGAAACTCCAGAAGTCATGACCACCGGGCAGCTCCCTGAGACTCGAATTCCTGATCCTAACTGGCGATGTACAGGAGAGAAGATGTACAGGATGCCTGCACACCTCAATGGGAGGCCAAAGAACCAAGTCCTGTTCAGTTGTGTGAAATAACCCAGATTTCTCAGTTGATGAAGTTGAGGCATGGGAATGCCTCTGACAGCAGTCTCCTCTCTCCAAGCTGAACTGGACAGGGCTGGGGGTGGGAGGCAAAAGCCCACCCTGGGTTTTGCCAGCAAGAGGTAGCTGAGTAAACATAAAAATAAATCTCGCCATGACTCAGTTTCCTCATATGTAAAAGGATCACTTCCCAATTCCATTCCTTTGGATTGGTTGCCCTCCAACACCAGGAATGCTCCCCCTCCCTCCCCACCTCTACCTTTTAAATCTCCCTGACTTCCTTCCTCAAGACTTGGCTCAAATGCATCTTTCCTACCTAGCCCCCCTCTCCAGTGTCATCGGTTCCAGATAACTTTCCATTGACACCATAGTAACTTGCAAGGAGAATTGTTTGTGTGTCTCCCATTAAAATCTAAGTTCTTAATGAATTCCTGTTGACTAACTCACTTTATGCAGATTTTTCTCAAAAACAGCCCTTCCCCCCAAGCTGCTATTGCTTTCCCCATCCTCTGAGCTCACTTTCCATTCATTCTGTCTATACAACTAGTTAGACATTATCTTTCCCATTAGAAAGTGAGCTCCTTGGGGAAAGGAAAAAAAAAACACTATTTTTGCTTTCTTTGTATTTTAGATGCTTAAACCAGGCAAATAAATAATGCTAGTCCCTTAGGAGATATAATTATGGCACATTTTAAGTATTGTAATGAAGGAATACTGACACACAGTAGGTATTTAAGAAATTGCTGCTGACTTGAGAAATCTGAAGTAGTTTTATCTGTGCTCATGAAATCACAGATGGGAAAAAGGAGAGATGGCTATGTTTAACAAACTGACTGACATTTTACAAGACAAACAGGTCTCCAGAAGCCAAGGACATTCAAGTCTGATCTCAATTGAAATAAAACAGGCTTCCAACCTGGTACAATCATTCATCCAGTCCAAAGGCCTCTACCCTTAAAGCAGAATAAAAGCTACCTGGAGAATGGATATTTTTTTACCCAGATTCCACCAGACAGTGATTTCTAGTGTTTCCATTTTAAATACATTGGGCAAACAATCTCAAATCAGTAATTTTAAAAATATTTTTAACATTCACAACAGCATACAGAGAGAGACAGAAGAGACCTCAGAAGCCATAGAGTACAAATTTTTCATTTTACACAAGAGGAAACTGAGGCACAGAAAAGTTAAGTAAGATACTTGCCCATGGTTACATTTAATCTAGGAAATAAATTTTTTTTTCAAAAAAAATCTCCCAAAGGCTAGGTCTCTCCCTGCATCCCCTCTTCCCACAGCCTGGAATCCACTTTTATCCTTATTCAGCCTTGACTTAGAGGATGGGAGGACCCAAGAGACCATTCTGCCGTAGTCTTCCAGAAGAAAGGGCAATTTTCACTCAAGCATAGAAGCTTTCATTACTAAGTGTGGGAGATATCCCATAGAGGGTCTCCTCCAGCTAGACTGCAAGCTCTTGGAGGGCAGAGGCGGCCTTCACATTTGTTTCCTGAAGTTTGCCCACAACCCCCAGTCCAGGCCCTGTTCAATGAATGCTTCCTTTATTTATTTTGTTATTTTTTTAAGTGAATGATTCTTAGTAATTATGAAACATGGATTCAGATCCCAATTCTGCTTCTTTGATTCGTGAGGTCCTGATTAAATCCATTTATTTAACATGCATAATGAGGAGTTTGGAGCAGAAAATCTCCACATTCCTTTCTATAAGGCAATGGGTGTCCAGAGTCTGAGTGCTGGATGCTCCCCTTCCTTGCTGGGGGTACATTACAAGACAGCTCATAAGCTTTCCAGACCTCTAAAGAGGCCTTAAAATCATGGAGTTTTCCAGGTGAGAGTGAAAACACAATTAGATTAATCTGGTGGAAAGAGGTCCTTTAATCAAGAATCTGATCCCTCCCAATCTGTAGATGATGAAACCTCCAGGTCATTTAGGTTGAACCTGACGTGGTATACATGAATCTTTTGGAAAAAGTGTATGGCTGAAGGACCTGAATTCAAATCACACCTTTTGCTGATTAATGGCTGAGTAGTTAACTGAATGGCTCTGGACCTCGTCTGCAAAATGGGGGAGCTGGATTATATGGTGATTATAGGGTGTGCCTAAAATAGCGGCATAGAACACCAGCCTGCAAAGTCGTCTAGACTCCATCTCAAGGTGTGGGTGGAATGGCTTTTTCTAAGCATCCGTTTAGTAACATATCAGGACTCTACTGACCCCTTACCCAATCACACACCTTTGGTAAACACAAGTGAACCAAGAGTTACTAACTTAACAGATTTCATTTCCTCTGGAACAACCAGGAATATCCTCACAAGTTTCTCTATTTACCAAACAGGACCGGTTTGTTTATAAAACATAGCAACCAGGGGCCAGGACTCAGGCATCTCAATGGGGCCTATCCTTTATCCTATTTCCCATGTCTGCCTGCCCTCCCTTGCCCCGCAACCATCTTCCTTTCTGGAAGGCTGGCTTTCGGGTAAGCTGAGTTTCTAAAGGTCTGACTAGACAGTGGGAGCTATAGGGAAAGCTGGAATCTCAAAGAAATATTTTTGTCTCTCTCTCTCTCTCTTCCTTTGAGTCAGAAAAATGTGAGCACAAGAGAAGCCATTCAGACGATGATAGAGTGCCTCCCGGAGCCGCCAATATGTTCCTGGTTGGCAAACAGAGATCTGTTTGGACAGCGGGTCCAGCCATCCCCTCAGCAAACATCAGCATTCCTCTGAGTCCACAGCTAGAAGAATGAGACACGGCAAGGCCTTCTTGAAGCCTGGCAGAGACCTGGGACAAAGGTACCTTTGTCCCATGGTCACAACTCACTAGTTCCCAACAGCTTTCTAAGAAGCCCTGTCTGAGAGCTCCTCACTGAAATTGGGACCCCCCCACCCCACCCCACCAACCATTTGAAAGGAGGTAGAAGAGAAAAGGGAGGGGGAGTTTGTGCTCGCTTCCCTACTATGATGCTGATGGAGTACCTGAAAGGCTGTGGGTAGTTTGGAAAGGATGACAAAAATGCAGAAAATGTAGGGTGGTGATGAATGAAGGGGTCTCCAGGTCACCTGTTCTTTGTAAGGGGACCAGGTATCAATTTTCAAAGAGAAGTGGAGAAAATGAACTGATAGGAAGGAAGGAAAGAGGGAAGAAAGAATGAAGGAAGGAGGGAAGGAGGAAGGAAGGAAGGAGAGAGAGGGAAGGAGGAAGGAAGGAGAGAGAGGGAAGGAAGGAAGCATGGAAGGAAGGAAAGAAGGATGGAAGGGAGGGAGGGAAGGAGGGAAGGAAGAGATGAAGGAAGGAAGGAATGGAGGAAGGGAGGGAGGAAGGGAGGAAGGAAGGGAGGGAGGAAGGGAAGAAGGGATGGAGGAAGGGAGGGAGGAAGGGGGGAAGGAGGAAAGAATAAAGGATGGAGGAAGGAAAGAAGGAAGAGAGGGAGGGAGGGAAGGAGGGAAGGAAGAGATGAAGGAAGGAATGGAGGAAGGGAGGAAGGAAGGGAGGAAGGGAGGGAGGAAGGAAGGATGGAAGGGAAGGAGGGAAGGAGGGAAGGAAAGAAGGAAGAGAGGGAGGGAAGGAGGGAAGGAAGAGATGAAGGAAGGAAGGAATGGAGGAAGGGAGGGAGGAAGGGAGGGAGGAAGGGAGGGAGGGAGGAAAGGAGGGAGGAAAGGAGGAAGGAAGGGAGGGAGGGAGGAAGGGAGGGAGGAAGGGGGAGGGAAGGAGGAAAGAATAAAGGATGGAGGAAGGAAAGAAGGAAGAGAGGGAGGGAGGGAAGGAGGGAAGGAAGAGATGAAGGAAGGAAGGAATGGAGGAAGGGAGGGAGGAAGGGAAGAAGGAAGGGAGGAAGGGAGGGAGGAAGGGAAGAAGGGATGGAGGAAGGGGGGAAGGAGGAAAGAATAAAGGATGGAGGAAGGAAAGAAGGAAGAGAGGGAGGGAGGGAAGGAGGGAAGGAAGAGATGAAGGAAGGAATGGAGGAAGGGAGGAAGGAAGGGAGGAAGGGAAGGAAGGGAGGGAGGGAAGGAGGGAAGGAAAGAAGGAAGAGAGGGAGGGAAGGAGGGAAGGAAGAGATGAAGGAAGGAAGGAAGGGAGGAAGGGAGGAAGGGAAGGAGGGAAGGAAGAGAGGGAGGGAGGAAGGGAGGGAGGAAGGGGGAGGGAAGGAGGAAAGAATAAAGGATGGAGGAAGGAAAGAAGGAAGAGAAGGAGGAAGGGAAGGAGGGAAGGAAGAGATGAAGGAAGGAATGGAGGAAGGAAGGAAGGAAGGGAGGGAGGGAGGAAGGGAGGGAGGAAAGGAGGGAGGAAGGGGGAGGGAAGGAGGAAAGAATGAAGGATGGAGGAAGGAAAGAAGGAAGACAAAAGAAGGGAAAGGAGGGAAGGAAGAATGAAGGAAGGAAGGAGGGAAGGAGGAAGGGAGGAAAGAATTAAGGAAAGAGGGAGAGAAGAATTAAAAGAGCAAAGGAAAAGGAAGGGAGAAAAGAACAAAGGCAGGAGGGAGGGAAGGAAGGAAGGAAGGAAGGAAGGAAGGAAGGAAGGAAGGGAGGAAGGGAGGGAGGGAGGAAGGAGGGAGGAAAGAAGGCACCTGAATACACAGGAAGCCTCCTAATCTACTCCCACTCCCAAAATAGCCCATGAAGGCCATGTCTGGCAAGCTTTCTCCCACACTTCATAATGAAAGCTTCTATGCTTGAGTGAAGATTGCCCTTTCTTCTGGAAGACTGCGGCAGAGCGGTCTCTTGGTTCCTCCCATCCTCTAAGTCAAGGCTGAATAAACAAAGGTCCCCAAAGATGGAAGTCTCGCATGCCCTTCCTTCTCACCTCTGGCCTCTCAGCCGCCTCCTCTCCCCGGAGTTCAGGTCCAATGTCCTTGGGAGTCTCAATCTGCAAGGGGGGTTAATGTAAAAGTGGCCTCCCAAAGGAAGAGGATGCCACTAGCCCCGGAGCTGGGGTCAGTCATCGCTACAAATTCTGGCTCCAGCAGACTATGACTGGAGGGTGACACAAGGCTGGGGAGGGCAAAGGGGCAGAGAGGTCTCCACCTGTGGAGCACAGGCAACAAGGGGAATGCCAGAGGAGCCACCCCCATCTGTCTACTCCACAGCCAAGGGGTGACTCTCATGGTACGTAGCCCAGCCAGGATGTGGACATGTAATGAAGCAGTCCAAGATTCTATGGAAAGCCAGGTACCCCTGGGTACCACAATTCTCCAAAGGATGGAGATGGGTAAGAATCAAGGTCATGATAAGAGAAAGAGACAGCCTAGCTATGGAGCTCTGAGGCACAACAAAGGCCACTGAGTATGGGATGTCTATCACCTGAACATGGACCCTAAGATGGCAGGGCTTCCAGGAGAGGGAGGGTGCCCTTGTGCATACCTGCACCCTGAAACAAGGCTCAATCATCTCACCTTAATTACAACACTGACTGGATTCAGATCCCAATATTGCTCCTTATGAGATGCACAACTTTTGGCAAAGTAACAACCTGTCTAAGTCTTGTTTTCTTATTCCATTAAATGTGTATGGCAATGGCACAGAGTGAGTGTGTATGTGTGTGTGTGTAAGTGTGTGTAAGTATGTGAGTGTAAGTGTATGTGTGTACATGCACACACACACATAACACAGGAGAAGGAAGATATTTGTCTATCCATCTGTCTCTCGGATATCTGACAAACATCATAGGTTCCTTGAAGTAAATTCAGAACTCCACTCACTTCATACATAGCAAGAGGAAAAGAAGGGAAACTGAAAAGTGAGGTGGGGGAGGCTCCAACCTTCAGACTGTGCACTGTCCCGTAAGGACAGACCTTTCCTTCTTTGCTGCTCTGCCCTCCTGACCAGTCCCAGTCCTTCTGAAAGCCCTCTTTCCTCAAATGTCATAGATGAAGAGAAATGTTTGTAGTCTAGGCAAACACTGGCTCTTCTCACATCTAGAGATCCAGTGGCTAAATGCTAACTCATCTCGTCGCATTGGAACATCCCATATACATCCAAGTTCAAAGAAAGACCTCCAATTAGGGTTTGGCCTCCTTACCCCCCCTAAAAAGTGCTTGGGGAAACAGGAGATTACTATTTATTACAAAAATCGACTATTTTGAATAGTTCTCAAAGGATAGACCACTTGGGATCCCCAAGACTCTTCAAGGGCATGCGTGGGGATCATTACAACTCTAGGATGCTCTAATTTATAATACACTAAGCAGTCACAACCGACATAAAACTCTTTGGGGACATGGGATCCTCGGTCAATTTAAGGGTATAATGCAGTCCTGATACCGGAGAACTTGAGAACTGCTGCTTCAAGCTGAAGACAAGATCTGAGTTTCTTAAGAGTTAATTCTCCAACCAAATGATAACATCAGCCTGAAAGGACTCAAATCAGCCATAAAGAACTCTTTCCAAGATCAACAGAGGCAATGGACCTAAAATTCTTGGGAAATGTGATCAATAAACCCCAGTAGCCTAGTAGGCTGGAAGACCCACAGACAAGAAACAGTCATATGAAAGCAATAGTACCCAACTCTAAAGGACCAGATACTATCTAAAGAGTCTTCAAAATGACAGATCTGGAAACATGATTTTGCAGAAAACAAAGGGAAAGGGAGAATTTGTGGGAAATGCCAATAAAACTCTGCCCTGGATCCTAGAAAAGAAAACAAAAAGAATGCAAGCTCCTTGAAGACTGGAAATATTCCATTTTGTCTCTGTATCCATCATCAAGCACAAAAGCCAGGTCACACTACCCATCAAAAACTGATGGTGTATTGATGATCAAAGGATCCAGATGAAAAGGACCTTCCAAGTTCTAAAGCTTACCAGTCTGGAATGGAAGGAATCTCCTCCTCCCCAGAAGGTGAGGGGACCAACCAATGGCCCATGAATGTGTGATCTCTAAGTCCAACACCACAAAAAAGTTGGGAAACCAGAAAGAGAACTCCTGCTGAGTCCTGTGGAATTGCTACACTCTCTTATTTCTCAAGACCTAAGGATAAATGCACACAATGTACCTTCCGGAAGGTGACCTCACACAGGTCCCTATCTTGTAAACTGACAAAGAAGGGCATGGGTACATGGTGGTGATGATTGTTTTTAATCATTAAAATTCATAAATTTACTGCAATATGGCTAAAATGAACCACACACTTCAGGGTATCATTTTTAGACAAATGGAATTCTCTAAAATAAACAAGAAATGACCCCAGCTACCATAAAATGAGCAGGGCAGTAAAAGGGTGCCAGAGTGTACATCCCCAGTTCTAATCCAGCCTCAGAAACTACTAGCTGTGTATCCCAAAGCAAGTCCTCAGGTTCCTCATCTGGAGAGGGAAATGACGGACCACACCAGTGTTGTGGCCAAGAAAACCCCAACTGGGATCCTGAAGAGTCAGACACAACTGAAAAATGAGGAAACAACAACCAAAGTGAATGTGCTCTTTTGGCTTGCTAAGATCAGTCCCCATGGTTTCATTCTTTAGATGAAGTGATTTCCAGAGAAACAAAGGACTGGGAGCAAAATCCCAAGGCTGAGGTTTGAAGCCAATTCTTAGGACTCCTTCATCTACTGTAACCAACAATGGACTACGAGAATATGATGCAGACTGCCAAATGTGAGGCAGGAAGACCCGGTTTCAGTTGCTGCCCCAGGCCCTTCAGAGCAGTGTGATGCTGGGTAAATCTCTTCAGCTCTCAGCCTCAATGTCCTATCTGTAAAAGGGAGATAACATTGAGCCCTGGTCTGACAGAGTTGTTGCGAGGATTAAATGAGATAAAGTGGGTGAAATCACACTGCCAGGCCTCATCACCTAAATGCTAGTTTTCCTAGTCGCTATTTTTATTATTGAATAGGTGAGTCACAGCTCAGGTGGCAGCGCCACCTGAGTTGGTAGAGGCAGAAACAGATAAAAGGCAGCTTTCTCAATCCACAAGTATTTATTTTGTGTCGATCGTATGCCAGGCAATGGGGACGTGAAGACTGGGCATCCATGCAGAGCCAGATAGTGAACATAGTGAACATGAAGATAAGTCCCATCCACAGGTTCGTGGCCACGTGGAAGTGAGGGGAAAGAAGAAGAAACTGAGCTTCATGTCCCCTGTTTATCTGAACCTCTTACTTGTCCCTTCATGTATGTACAACCCTGAGTATATTTACTGGAATGTTCTAAGTAAAACATTAACAATGAGAATAAACAACTGGCTTACTTGGGGAGAAAAGAGGGGGAGGAGGACCAGGAAAGGAGATACTAAGGAGACACAGATCAGAATAGATGGCCACCAAAGTACCATTCCACCATTACATTTTGTGATTTTTGTGGATGAAAATCAAAAATAAAATAGTCCCTGACTTCAAGGTCCCTGCATTCCATCACCAGAGAAATCACACACAAATATAAAATAAACACACAGTGTTTGGGGCTGGGGGTGGTAAGAGGTGCTGGAATGAGGAGAGGGAGGAAGGCTGAACTGGACTTTCAGGAGCTCAAGGTTTTTGGGACAGGAATGCCCTGGAAACTTGGCAAAGGGTAGAATGCATTTCCCCCAGGTCTTACCAGAGGGACCACAAAGCCTTAAATATACATGAAAAAGCACCCCCAGCTCCAAATTCCACAGGAAAGGTAAGCCGAGGCGGCCAAGAGACCGTCAGCGGCTCGTCAATACCAGGATTGTGCCCGGCCCCCACGGCCTCAGAACGGTGGGCAGCTCGGCTGAACGGCCCTCCTGGCCGACCCCCAGCTCCTGTGCTGGGCTCTGGTTACAAAACCCCACAAAGTCACCTCTCCTTGGCTTTGGCCGGCAGCCAAGACTCGGATGGAAAAACTCCACCCCGAGCCTCTCCCTTCGGAGGCTGTCTGAAGGGGGCCCCGGCTGGGCCGGCATCCAGCCCTCGGGATAAAGGGTTCCAGTGGAAATACTCATAGAAAGTCCACTGTCGGGGAGGGGCCAGCGGCCTGGGCCTGTCCAGAATGGCTGATTAGAGTAATGGATGATATCTCTGCACCCCAGTGAAGGGAGCGATGATGCACAAGAACATAAACTCAAATGGATCAAAAAAAGCCTTCTGTCAATGGGAACCTTTCCACACACAGGAAGAAATGTAGCTGAAACACACACTTGGGATATTGTACAAATTCTCTCCATTTAAGAAAAAAAAAATTAAAAAAGTAGCCTCAGCCAAATCTTATTCCAGCAAGACCAATTCTCTTGTTTAAACAAGCCTTGGACCATGCTGACATCATTTAAATTAGAGAAACCAATATTTTTTAAAAATGAAATACTAAAAAATGTGGGTAAGGTGTATCAAATGTTTGTCTTGCCTAACACCCAATCAATCAACAAGTGTTTATTAACTAGCTATGGCATTCCAGGCAATGTGCCGGGGTGGCCTTGGGGATGGACAGAAGTACAGACAAAGAAACTAAGCCTCCTTACACTAATCCCTGCCCCCCAATCTGCAAGGTCTTTGAGGCATTTTTCTGGTTCCTCCACTGATAACAGATAATTGCCCTTTAAACTCCTCAAGTCTGATGAAGAGGGGCCGGCTAGGAGCCTTCTGCTTGTCCACGGGTCACAGGACCAGAGCCTGGAACAGAGACTGGGGGGGACAGGATTGAGACAAGGTACTTTCTAATAATTCTAGCAAGTGAAAACGGGGAGGGAGAGATAGTGGGCTCATCCTCCACTTGTCACAGAAACCTCCTTCAATTATATTCTGGATCACATGGCTCTTCCGCCACCAATGACAAATGGGTAAACTGAGGAACAAATTGATTAAAAACAACATAACTAAGATCACAATCTGAACACAGGCATCCTGGCTCCAAACACACAACTATCTCCACTCAGCTCTCAAAGTGATGTTGAGAACAGAGGCTGTCCAATACTTATTCTACACAGCATTTGGCACATTTTGAGTCCATAATAAATTCCTGTTAACTCAACCTATACTTTCTGGTATAGCTATTACATTTTTTTAATAGGATTTATTATCAATGGCCAATAATTTCACACAATTTCTCATTCCACCATCAAAATAGAAATGCTTTTCTACATGTAGGCAATTAATACTTCCAAAACCCCTAATTAAAAAAAAATTAATGACTCTTGAGGAAGAACACTAGCCTACAGAGAGAATAATGGGACTACAACCAATCCATCCCTAAACTGGTATAATGTAAAACAGACAAATAAAATCAGTTTTGCTTTTGAAAATCCCCTCTCTTCCCATCCCTTCCCCCTGACTACCTCCGAAAGGTATAATAGGGTTTAACATACAGACACAGTTCTGAATATCAATACCAAAATACTGAGATAGTTGCCTTTTCTGTATGAAAAACTAAGTATGATCAAGCAAAGTCTCTTTCCACTTCCCCTCCAGAGCCTTGATTAACAGCTTGGCTGGGGTATTAGAGTCCCACGAAGCCATTATTTCACCAAGGAGACCCAGGAACACAATATAATGGGTTCCTTAGCAACACAGTAGCCCAAGTAACTTGGGACTAAGGCCTTAGAATGAAGTTTCTGAGCCGGACGAACCAGGGCAGGATTTCAAGGAGCAGGGGCCCTCACAAAAATAAGGGGACGGAGAAGAGGGCTCTGTGCAAAATTTAAATTCGGCGTCATTCTTGAAGGCAGCTTGGTTGAACTTTTGAGTCAAAAAGTCTTGGTTTTCAATCAGGTTTCCATGCTTCACTAGCTGTGTGAGCCCGGATGAGGCAATAGCCAATTTGAGTTTTCACTTCCTCGCCTCTAAATATGGAAACCAAGAACCAGGGTGAACCACAGGAGAACGAGGCTTTTCTTGGTTCACCCAATTCAAAAATGAAGTTCTATCTAGGCTAGTGGCTGGACCTAAGATTTGGGTTCAAATGTGACCACTGAAACTTGGTATAATACTAGACAATACCAAGGCTCTGGTCAACCAAGTTAAGGGGAGGAGCCTACTTTCTTCACCAAGAGCTCTCTTTTTGGTCTGGAAATGTGGGCCTCATCCCCATACCATTCCCTTCAAAACCCCCTAAAATCCTGTACTGCCTAGCCCAAGCTTGTTGGAAGGGGCGAATGAAATAAATGATGTGAGACCCTTGGCAGGTTTTAAACAAAGTCACTTGTTATTAAAAGGCATCAATATAATAATAAATGCATTACCTTGAAATGCAAGGTCCTAAATGGATTTCTAACATGGTTATTCCAATTAAAAATGCCCAGGAACTCAAGCTCTCATTGTGGACATGGAAAATTTCCTCCCTGGGATGTTAACACTAAGCATTTCATCTTATAAATGGAGTTCAAAGAGGCACACACTGGAGAGAATTTAAGCCTTGGGAGGGTATCCCAAGCTCAGTCCGCACAGAACCGGGTAGGAAAATCTCCAAGATTTCCAACTAGTCCATAATGTTTTATTAAACACCTAGGAAACGGACAAAGAATTCCACATTCATGGGAAAGTCAGACTTCGATTGCAACTAAGAATCTCGACGTCTGCTTCTTATAAACATATTTCATGGAGGAAAGAAATAATATTATGCTTTAAGAAATGGGAACGATGAATTCAGAGAAACACAGAGAGGCTTGTATGAAGTAAGTAGGACCAGGGAAAGAAGGTAAATAGTCACTACAATAACGTAAATGAAAATGCTGAAAAGTAACTGAGTTCAGAATCATTGCCATGACCAAATGTGGTCCAAAGGAAAAGTTTACCAAACAGACCTCCCTTCTCTGAAAGTGGAGGTGGGGGGCTATGGGTGCAGAAGGTTACAGAGGAAGAATTTTGCCTAGAGTACGAGAGGGGGGCTCAAGAAGCACCTAGTCCAATTCTTTTAGCTTGCACACAAAAGGCAACCGAGGCCCTAGGCAGTTAAGTGGCTAGCTTAAGGTCACAGAGGGAGCGAGGGAGGGAACATGAGACAATCCAAATCTAGGACCTCTGCTGCTAGGCTCCATCTCAGTGATTTGGTTAGTCTGATTTGCTTAAGTGTATCTCTTGGTTCTAAGTAAGGGGCTCTGGGGAAGGGACTCTAGAAGAGGCTATCGATAAAACTTAAATAGACCACATACTAAGGAGACTTGAAGTTCAAGCCCCATCTTAATTTCACTTGGTGAAATTCACAGAAAAGGTTTTCTCAGGAGAAAAAAGAACATAACAGTCATTTTAAAATTGCCTCCATAATTATAGGCGTCACTCGATGTACTCAGAACCAGAGTACTGATCATCATGGTCAGAATGCCAGAGGATGTAACATACACTTCATAAAAACAAAACAGATATTCCTGGAAAAATGTTCTTTGGATGGGGGTTGCTACACACAGAGACAGAGACAGAGACACTCAGAGACAGAAAGACAGACAAAAACATCCTTCTCCAGGGTTCTGACGTGAAACTGAGCTGTATCTAAAGACTGAGCGACCTTGGGCAAGTCACGGAACCCCTCTGGACATCAGTTTCTCTAAACTGAGGGTGCCAGGCTAGAAGACCACCAAAGCCCTTTTAGAAGGCAAATCTCTTATTGACAACCAAAACTGGCTCTAATGTGTGTTAAGGGGAGATGATGAGTGGTTTAGGTTTTCTATCAGATGTCTTAATAAAAAAAGAACCTAGCAGGAAGAGTCCAAGATCATAGTCATTTAACAATGAGGACAATAAGAAAATTCTATGAATGTGGGACTGGCCTAATACAAAGTTATATTACAGTTACTTTGTTTCTGTGGTTCTCCTGTATTAATCTGTGACTTTCTGAAGGATGACAGCTCACTCATCCTTCACATGTTCAAGTACCACCATTCTCCAAAAAAAGAGATGCTGGGTCCAGTAGAAGATGCAAAGATAAAGAAGGTGCCATTCCCACACTCTCCTTGCAAAGAAAATTAGACACTTCCCCCCAAAACCCTGGAAATGAGGGAAATGGATGGGCATCAGCAGCGTAGAAATGAGCCTATGAGCGGCCACCAGGTCTCGGGGGAGAGGGAGGGCGCAGTCACAGGGGTGGGGTGGGGGGAGAAGAAGATTTCCCTTGAACAATACTGAATCATCTCCCATCCTCCTGGTGAGGGGATGGGTTTGGGCAGACTGACTTGGGGAGGGTCCAAGCAGGCCTAAGAGAAGTGAGGCTGAATGGTTTTACAGCTTCTAAAGTACAGATGGTGAAGACACCACAAGGGAGCTCCAGGCCACCCAAGAGGGTTGAGCATAGCACAACAAGGGACAGGTCTTTCTATAGCAGCATCACAGGAGAAATGGGGAGAGGGAGAGAGGGAGGGAGGGAGGGAGGGACAGAGAGAGAGAGAGAGAGAGAGAGAGAGAGAGATAGAAAGACAGACAGACTGACTGACTGACTGGAGGGGGAAGAAGATGGGCTAGCAGAATTAAGGAGAATTCATTGCCCTGTCCACATGCTGAGCCAATTGAAGGAAGGCGCTCTGAAAGCTGGGGTTACCGGACCCCTCAGAATGCTGCTATATAACAGAAGCCTGGCAGACATCTCATATCACCAGTACAGTGATAGGCTTTCTTAGTCAGGTGGTTAGCACAATGAATTGAAAAGGGTAAGAAGATTTTATCTCAATTTCCTGCTGGCAGTACCTCACCCGAACTATTCTGCATTTTACTCATAAATAAAATGAAGTTAATGAAATTTTATAAATCACAATAGCTATTGAGTGTCCCTTAACTGTTGATGCTCTGAATCATATCAGTAATATTTAAGGACTGTGACAAGAGGTCTGAATTTCCTATTATTTCTTGGGTATGAGTAGCGAATGAGGTTTTTTACCAGTTCAATTTTCTTCTCCTGACTGAAAGCAGGGAGGATAAATTAGTAAAAGTGGGAAAATAATTAAATACTGTTTTCTACTGAATAAGGGAACTTTCATCAGTGGGAGAGAAGGGCAGACTAAAATTCTGAAAATAGCACTAGAAGTCCTAAGTGACCTCACTCACAACTTAATTGCTGTTAATCTCTCCATGCCTCGGTCTCTTCATCTGAAAAGAATCTTGGACCAGAAGGTCTTTAGAGTCTAGTCCAGCTTTTATTATGCTTCTTTTTTTTTTCCAGGCAAGGAAAATGATTTTAAAATTCTTCGAATTATTATCAAACACAGGCATAATGAATTATCAATCTATAGTCAAGTTATTGAAATTTAAATGTCCTTCGGTTTATTAGGTGACAGACTGAATTCATTGACATAAGGTCACATTCATTTCTGGTCCCTGAAGTCAGAAGACATTGGATAGTTTCCACGAATCATATTCTGTCTCTGTCTTTGTCTCTGATAACTCAGCCAATTTTCAGAAACAGGGCTGCCATCATCAGAACCCCTAACTTAATAGTGCACCTCATGGTCAACATCTCTTCGATGCCCTCAGACGACCATGATTGTACCAGGATACCTGGAGCCTCCAAGGGAACAGAGGGTCTATCTAGTTTTACCCATCATTATGCAGAGGAGGAAATTGAGGCCAGTGAGATAAAAACCTCATCTAAGGGTATGCAATTAAGGGAGCAGAATCAGGATTTGAACCCAAGACCCATGACTCCAAATGAATGCCATTTCCTCTGCAACATTAAATGCAATTATTTTGATTGCCAAGTTCTTGCAATTTTCTTGCTAAAACATGGTGGTGGTTCAAATTTCAGAGTTTTGCAATAAAAATAATAAACCATATTCCAAAGTTATGATTAGTGTTTGCAGAATGGAAGGCAGCTTTTAAATTTCTTGGAAGAAAATTTTCCTTTCCATAGAACAAAAAACATTTGAGCCGGGAGGGCCAGAAGAGATCACCTACTCCCATCTCCTTCTTTCTTATCAAATGTTTCATTTTCTCTCATTATACAAAATGGAACAAATGACTGTAACAGGCTCCCTTTGCCAAGGAAAACTTTTAAGCTTCTTGCTCCTGTTAAAAGAATGAGGAAGTTGACTTCCATGCCTCAGTTTACCCTTCTCCATCACCCTCCCTTCTGCCTTGCTTAAAATCCTAGTGTAAGCCCTCCTACCCCCCACCCCAGCTAAGCTCTGGGAGATTCAAATGCAAAAGTGCAACAGTCCCAGACACAAGGCAATCAAATTATATCATTTTATCTGCAAGCAATCTCTTTTGGAAAAGAAAATATAAAATAAACCATTAGAACTTACAGATACACACAAA